>NC_136525.1:54790857-54993357 GCF_053919585.1 Euprymna scolopes | reverse complement strand
AGCAACCCCACATATAATAACCTTAGTCAATGTAGGGGCAACCCTTCATACCAATTGTCACTATCCAGCTCCCCTACTCCCCGGGGAGTTGGTCCCCATTTCCCCTTCACTCCTCACTTTAAAAATCGGCCTTGTGCCTAATTTGCTCGGTGAGGGAGTAAATAAATATCCTTTTCTTGGCCTTTTGGCCAAGATCAAAGTGTAGTATCTGTTCTTACTACATGCTGTACTTATGTTTGTAACTTTGTGATATAAAGTGGGGGATCATTTTTCTCTATTAATTTAATGTAAAATGATCCTCCACTTTACAACCAGTCAGTCTCAAAGCCATTCAAGTCATTCTCCAGATCATTCAAGTTGTTTTTTAAGTATTCAAGTCATTCTTAAGGTCATTCAATTCATCCTTAAGTTCATTAAAGTCATTCTAAGTCATTTACTTTTTATTTATTTAAGTCATTTCAGCCCATTTTTCGGTCATTTTAGTTTATCTTTAAAAATTTTATGTCAATCCTACATTCACGCATTCATTCATTACACGAGGACATGCGACTAATGGCTATCGGCCTTGTTTTATTTCAAAGGAGTCGCCACATAAAGGCCTGGGGCCACTCAAGGATAAGGGTTAATAAGTGCAGGGTAGTTAATGGGACAACATCATAGTAATCGTTAGTAGTGTAAATGTGGTAAATTGGATTAATTAAGGGGAGCGGTTCATCAAGAACTTGTTTACATTGGACTTGAAGACGGCCATATTGTAGTCAGCTGGGAAGCAGGCAAATGGAAGACAGTTCCACAGGCGTGCAGTTTTAAGAAAAAAAAAAGCTTTGTTCATGGAATCTACGTTTAGGTTTAGGCACAGATAAAGAGTGGGGGAAATTATTGACAGTGTTTTCAGCTAGACGAGTGTTTCTCGTGAAAGTTTGGCAAGGGGGAGGGAATAAAGGAAGGAGAGAAGGAAAGAGAGAGAAAAAAAGTAAAAAAAAAGAAGAAAAAGAAAAGAAAGGAAGATAAGATAAGATATTGCCTATCATTTTCCGGACCCTTTTTGAATATGTTAGCGTTCATGGTCGATAAGCAAAAAAACTATTCTGACCTGATTTTCTATTAAAAAAAAAGTTTCAATTATACGATAGGGGCACCGAAAAAAATTCTTTTGATCTAGCACACACGAACGTATAATACTCAACTTTTTTTGCGTGTGTAATTCCGATTCCCGTTCTCACCTTGAATGTTAGTTTCACAACGTTTCGACTGATGCAACCTCCGATCAGGTGCCTCTTGTCGAACTACGGCATCTGCTCGGAATTTCAAACAGAACCCTTTTTATTATATGCAAGGATAGCATGTTCTCGTTCCGTCAGCCATTACTGAGAAAAAAAAAAATCTCAATTCGCAATTGTATCTGCAAGGATCCACAACCCAACGGATAAAGTACTTCATAATTTCAGTCGTAAGTTACTCTTTTGGAGGTTGAAGGTTCAATTTCCTGTGCAGACGATACTAAGAAAGCAATTAAAAATTACTTGAGACTTCTACTTGGTAATGGCTGACAGAAAGAAAGCATGTCACCATGGATTAAATAAAAGGTTTCAACAGAAAGAGTCCCGAGTTCGACAAGATCCACCTGAAGAAGGTCGGAGGTTACACCGAGCAAAACATTGTGTAAATAACACTCAAAATAAGAACATTAATCCGAATTCAACATTTTCTTATATATTTTTTTCATATGTGGGCCCCAGGCAATGTCAGATAACCCTATTAGTAATTCATTAGTTAAAAAAAAAAAAAAAAAAAAATTAGTTAAAAAATAACTTTTATAAAATAAAAAAAATATAAATGTTCAAATTTTTTTAATCTGCACTTTTCGGAGTTCATGTGAATGAGAACAGTATGAGAGGGGGGGGGGCACATCTTTTCCCTGAAAGTCTGAGTGGAGATGATTAGTTGTGGGGGTGGCAGTGGGATGGGGGTGGGGGTACGCTCTTATCTTGTGATGATAAGAATTAAGACGAAAGAAACTTTTTTTTTTTTTTCAAGAATATAAATTCTAAATTACTTGGCGTAGAGACCGTGACGTTGGCGAACATTTCTTGATAAATCTATATCATATATATATATATATATATATATGTATATATATGTGTGTGTGTGTGTGTGTGTGTGTGTATATGTGTGTGTATATGTGTGCGTGTATGTGTATATATGTGTGCGTGTATGTGTATATATGTGTGCGTGTATGTGTATATATGTGCGCGTGTATGTGTATATATGTGCGCGTGTATGTGTATATATGTGCGCGTGTATGTGTATATATGTATATATATGTGCGAGTGTATGTGCATATATGTGCGAGTGTATGTGTATATATGTGCGAATGTATGTGTATATATGTGCGAGTGTATGTGTATATATGTGCGAGTGTATGTGTATATATGTGCGAGTGTATGTGTATATATGTGCGAGTGTATGTGTATATATGTGCGAGTGTATGTGTATATATGTGCGAGTGTATGTGTATATATGTGCGTGTATATATATATAGAGATATGTGCGTGTGTAGGTGTGTGTGTATATATGTGCATGCGTGTGCATATACATGTACGCGTGTGTATATCTGTGTGTGCGTGAGAGAGAGAGAGAGAGAGGGGAGGAGGTAGATATAGATAAATATCTGGCGAATCTTTTTCTAGAAAAAAGTCTGAATTTACCAGAAATAAAACCGCATACGAACACCAAAACGTTAGCAGACTTAAAATAATCAAATCCTTAGATAAGAGAAAAATCCAGGTTGTCCTTGATGGTCGTACGTCAAAACAACTTGATATAAACGCGGGTGTGTCACAGGGGTCGATCGAACTTTTTTATTCCTGATATTCATAGATGGCCTCCCTCATAAAATTGTCTCAGAGACAATGGCACAACGCTCTTTAACAGACACGAAGGGAAAACAAATTAACACATATCTAAGGAAATGGCTAAAATCTTGGGAAGACATCCTGTCTATAATGAAATGGGGCTGTGAATGGATGTAATGCTGTGACCCTTTGGGCTGTGATCATAGCGTAGTACCTGTGTTCCACAGACGGGTAGTTCTAGGAGAGAAGCCGTGTTTGTGGAATCTGAGTTTAGATTTCGGCACAGATAGAGAATGTGCGAAATTGTTGATAGTGGTTGTAGCTAGTCGAGAGATTTTTATGAAAGTTTGACAAGATTGACATTCAGATGAACACTTGCGAACAAAATAACGAGAGAGCAGAGACAGGCTCGCAACGTCTCTTCTGTGGGGAAGAGGCTGCAGGGGAGAAAAAAAGTGCATCACCTACTAGGTTTTGAAACCGGTTTTGAATGCAAAATCTTATTTATTTCAAAAAGAACTTATTTAGTATCCAACTTATAAAACAGTGGGACTTAATAGGTTAATACAAGTGGCGTTTCAAAAGTAATGCCTCCTATTTTTTTTCTGCTCAAATCTTAGTTCTAATCTCTGGCCCCCCCTCTCCTCGCCAATCTTTCACGATAAACACCCGTCTAGCTAAAACCACTGTCATTAATTTTCCCCACTCTTTATCTTTATGCCAAAACCAAAACGTAGATTCCATGAACAAAGCTTTCTTAGAAGTGCACGCCTGTGGAACTCTCTTCCGTTTGCCTGTTTCCCACCTGACTACAACTTGGATGTCTTCAAGTTCAAGATAAACAAATTCCTGATGAACCGCCCCCCCCCAAGTAGGACACTTTATCAAATCTCCAATACTAACGATTACTACGATACTATCCCATTGATTACTTACTGTACACGCAATAACCCTCATCCCTGAGTGGCTTCTGGGCCTTGATAAGTGGTCACCCCCAGGTAAAAAAAAAAAAAAAAAAAAAATGGATCAGGGAGGATTGCAAATTGTTATTGTTACATGAAAGGGCTGTCCTCTTCTCATGTAAGTAAGAAGACATACTAGATAAATGAACATGATATTAGGAAAAGGTAAGAATCGAACCCTGTCTGCAAGTGTTAAAAGATAATGGATAAATTGAAATTCTAGGAATGCAGTCGATTGTTAATTCTTTTAGAAATAACTGGATATTAAATATGCCAGTTAAAAGAATGGACAATGCGAGTTTATAGATAATGATTAAAAATAGGTTAGATATTGAACAATTAAAATTGGGAATTCTTTGTTTGACAAAAGTGTGTTTGGACAGACATAGGTAAAATCCATGTGAAAATTAGTCACGTTGGTTAACACCACACTTCTGACGTCATAAACAAAGTAGATTCGCAATATATCGAGATGGAGTTCGAAGTTAGGCAGATAATCAGAGAGTCACACTCACAGCCAGAAAGAGAGAGGAAGAGAGTGAAGTGAAGTTGGTGGAAGAGAAGAGAAACTATGTAGCTATACAAGTTTGAATTCCTGACATCATCAATCGGCTGACAGATGAATAAAGAAATCATCTAATATTTTGTAACTGTTTGTCTTCGTCCCCATATGCCCCCCCATACAACATTATGATGACTGAACTTATGCATTTATAACCTTAAAGTTTCATCTCTGCTGGAGATATTGACGGTATGAGACTAAGAAAGCAAATTTCATGCAGAAAAAAAAAAAAAAAAATTGAACCGATCAACAAGTCACCGACGCCTGTTGAATGTTTACAAAGCCGATGCAGTTGATATCAGCAGTTAGGAGATGGGTTCCAATCACTGAAAGGTAAATGTGTTTGGTATACCATCATCTTTAATGAATTTTGTATAACCCTAACCCCCTTCCAAGTAATATGTCTCTGCCATCATCGATAATGTCTCCCCTCCTCTGTTAACAAGAGCTGTAGAAATGTCTCCGGTCCGTATTGTTGTCAAGATATATGTCATTAACATCTTCGGTTCGGAGTCCTCGTTATACATGTCTCCATACAAAAGTTTCATCTCTCTGTTGAAGATATTGATGGTGTGAGACTAAGAAAGCAAACGCCATGCAGGAAAAAAAAAACAAAAAAAAAAACTGAACCGATCAACAAGCCATCGGCGCCTGTTGAATGTTTACAAAGCCGATGTAGTTCATGTCAGCAGTTAGATGGGTTAGTCGATTTCAGAGTGGCCACAGAGAGATGTGAATGACAAAGCACATACACAGCCATGAACCCCCATCGCTGGCAAAAGTTCATTGAGAATGGTGGTCACCATTTAGAAAAATAATTTCTGGGACACAAAAGGCCGCTCATATTAAAGGGTTCCACTTTTGAGTAAAAAAAAAAACATAGGACGCATTACTTTTGAAACGACCTAGAAAAAAAAAAAAAAAGTCGTTGAGAAACGTTGAATTCGAGGGTCGTTGCTCTTACCACTGGCCTAAATTTATTGGCTGCACTGAAACACACCTTTTCACTGGAGAAAAGAAATCCAGGCAGCCATTTTGTTTTACAAAAAACTTTTCTTTCTTGATTCTTTTGTATAAAGAAACTGTGTTGAATACATTGAGTCGACTTGGTTGAGCAAGATGGCGTTTAATAAGAGGAAAAGAAAGAATGGCTTCATTCAAAGGATTTTATTGCCCAGAATACAACATTTAAGCAAAAATGTTTTGACAAATACAAGAAAAACAAGTCTTGCATTTTGCCATTTGGCTGCGGGAGGGGGTGAATGACGGATAGAAATTGAGTAATATATATATATATATATATATATTTACTATAACCTACAGATACTAGTGTTTCATCCTTTCGGGAATCATCAGTGCAGGGTGTCACTATTAACGCCAGTTTATATATATATATATATATATATATATATATATATATATATATATTCCACTCTTATATTAAAGTCACTTTGTGTGAGTTCCTTTCTCACAGGTTCCGAAACGGCTGAGGCTATCTTTTGCAAATTTCACACAAAGGTAATTTATATGTCTGGCAGTGTTCTTAGATATGTTCTGTACAGAAATTCATCTGATAAGCATAAAAAAAATTTGATCTTACAAATAGTCTTTTTCACTCTGTATAGATGAAAAGAATCTTTACAGGGGAATATTTTACGTTACACAGGCCAATCATTTCTTAAAAAAAAAAAAAAATGATTTGTCATTTGGATATATAGCTGAGCAATAGAACTTTCAACTACAGATCAAATCATCCTGTGTTCAAGCCCGGGTGTACCTCACCATTTGGTTTTAGTTTTTTCTTAATAATGAGTTCAATTTATGATAAAAGAAGAGGTACCATTTAAAATCGCTGCAAATCATTTTTTTTTTTTTTTTGCACATTTTAAAATTAAACATTAATCAGAAGTGACTTTTCCAGGGCATTTATCGTCAAGACCAAATATCAGCTGACGTGATATTGTAAACAAACACAGAATTTGATGAACAACATTATCATTTAAATAATTTTTATTGCAAATTAGTCCACCGGGCAAATTATTCCTCATAATATATAATAAGCAATAGAGGATTGATTCTATAATAATACATATGCAATCTGCATGAATTAAAATATCATGTTTAAGCATATTGTACGACGAGGCAATGCTGGGCGTCCAACTACTGTGTGTGTGTGTGTGTGTGTGTGTGTGTGTGTGTGTGTGTGTGTGTGTGTGTATATATATTTATTCGAAGGTAAACAGTTACATTTGGTCGCTACAAACAGCCATCTGTTTCAGTCAATAAGACTTCGTCAGGCGACCCTGAACCATTCGACGCTATAGCAAAGTCTCATTGACTGAAACAGATGGTTGTTTGTAGTGACCAATTGTGACTGTTTACCTTCAAATAAATAATAAATATTTTCCTCCTGTTATCGAGCACTATCTAACAACATCGTTGAGTTCATTAGTTCCTACTTTTGAATATCTCAAGTCTTGATTTATATATATATATATATATATATATATATATATATATATATATATATTATATAAAACGGAACTTTGTAAGTTTGTTTCCTATGGACTCCTAAACGGCTGGGTCGATTTTTTGAAATTCCACACAAATGTACTTTATCTCCCTGACAGTGTTCTTAGATAGCTTTTGTATTTTAATGTCTTTGATAAGTATTGACAATCGAAACAATCTGATGAAAGAAGAAACAGGTGATTTCGACTAAAGTTAACACCTTACACAGCCTAACATCACAAGTGCATTTGAGAAGTTTTTTTACCGCACAAGCAGAAAGGTCAGACATAAAATCAACAGTGGGTTCTTTGATATGGCAGGAGCGCATTCGAAATGAAGGTTTCTGTTCAAAGCACAACTGAACCAGGATACTTGACTGTCACTTTAAACTTAAATTCAAACTGTTATCACTACACAAGCAGCAAGGCCAGGCATATAAAATTCAACAATAGGTTCTTTGGTATAAGAGCGTATTCAAAATAGATGTTTCTGTTAAGAGCACAATTGAACCATGATAATTGACTTTTGCATTTTAAACTATAATTCAAATCATTATATAAAAATAATTTTATAAAATCAACAGTAGGTTCTCTACAGTGCAATGTAGACTACAATGTAATGTAAACTAAGTCACTGCGGGGAGGCATGTGAAGCTTCCTCCCGGTTCACCGAGATAGGTTTCCAAGTAGAGCAGGCAATCAATTGATTTGGTTAAAAAATGAGTGATTTCAACAGGCAATATGGGAGTGTGAGAAACATTCACTAATCATTCAATCCCGGGCAACGTCGGGTCTCCTTGCTAGTATATAAATAAAATTAACTGTGTGCAAGTTTATTTCCTATGGACTCCTAAACAGCTAGAACGATATTTTTTTAAAAATTTTTACACAAATGTACCTTATGTGTCTAGCAGTGTTTTTAGATAGGTTTTGTATCGGAATGCCTCGGATAAGTATTGAAAATTGATAATCAAAAAACGTCCATTAAAGCAAAAATAGCCTAATTTTCCTCAAGCTAATACTCTAATACAGTCCAACACCACAAGTGCATTTGAAAAGTTTTATTACCGCACAAGCAGAAGTGCCGGTCGTATAAAATCAACAGTATATTCTTTGGTAGGACAGAGGTGCATTCAAAATCAATGTTTCAGTTTAGAGCACAACTGAACCATGATACTTGATTTGTAAACAAACACAGACGGAATTTGATGAACGACATTATCATTATTATTTTATTTATTTTTTTTTTCTTTTGCGAATTAGTTCACTGGGCAAATTGCTGCACTTCAATTTCTTGTTCTGTCAGTGGAGGAGAAATCCTTCACGACTGAGACAATTTTTATTTTTGTTCCTTTTCTCCACTTTAAAAATGACCCTGGTGTCTAACTCTGTCCCGTGGGGAGGCATTGTAAATAGGAATTATTCATAATATAATAATCAATAGGGGATCGATTCTATAATAATTAGGGGTAGGACAACAGCATATTCTTTTCGTTGTTTTGACTCTCGAGTGTGTATCAGTTGATATCTTATGTTTTCATATAGAGTGATGTGGTTCTCGGTTGATTAACTGTGTCGGATATATACTCGAGAGTCAAAACAATGAAAAGAATATGCTGTTGTTATAGCCCTAATGATAATACATAGTCTGCATGAATTAAAATATCATGTTTAAGCGTATTGTACGACCGGGCAGCGCCAGGCGACCAGCTAGTATATATCTCACAATGAATTTACAAACAACTGCTGTGGTCACTGGCCTAAATTTATTTGCTGCACTGAACCAACTCGAAACACACTTTTCATTGTGAAAACAAGCCCAGGTAGCCATTTTTTTTTTTTTTTTACTCAGGTGACAGACGACCGTTTTTCTTTCTTCTTCATTCTTTATGTAAAGAAACACTTTTAAGCGATATGGTCGCTAACAAGAGGAAAAGTAAAGATGGCATTCATTCAAAGCTTTGCATTGGCATACCGCACTTAGTAAAAAAAAAAATAAATAAATAAAAAAAATTAAAAAAATAAAAAAAAGTTGTAAAAAAATAGCAAACCTTAAAGTCAAACCCGAGTGAATGAGAAAAAATAGATTCACATTTAAATAAAAAATGCACAAGAACCCGTCTTACAACAACCATTGTAAATAATTCTTTCGTTCTGTGGAGGCAAAACTTAAACATAACGTATATTTAAATTATTAGTAGGCCGCCTGGCGTTGCCCAGTCGTATAGTATGCATAAATTTTATATTTTAATTTATACAGAAACTGAAACACGTGCATGCGACTATTGTTTGTTTTCTATACACTTCACTTCTTGTAAGCAAAAAAAAAAAAAAAAATACTAGAACTGAGATCGAAACCAAAACAAAGACAGTGAGTCAAGTACGATAACCATTAGTCCAGCTTGACATGATTGTTAAAAAGTGTTTTCAAACCTACTTCTATTTAACACAAGTAATCTGTCTTATGAACAATTCACGCATGCGCATTTGTGAAACAGTTGATGAGAGCAGGAGTTGTACAGCGGCACATCTCCGATCTTGTTTGTTGGATATTGTGTCACTTTCAGACATGATAGAAGGCACCTATCGCTCTTGGGATTTGTACGCAACTGGCCAACTAGTAGATGGTCTGCAATAAAAAAAAAAAACGGTTTTCATCAAACGGAAATGGAATCATGTTGTCTTTCCTCAGGCGAGTTGGCCAAATTCCTCTTCCTCCAACAGTAAAAAAAAAAAAAAAAAAAAAAAAAAAAAATATTAGACACCAAGGTCGAAAAGCAGAATTGAAGAGTCAACATCCTTGAGAAGAAACACTCTGGCCTGCAAAAGAATGACTAGGCGGACCCGCCGGTATTCCCCAGTGGAGGCGCATCAGGACTAGCAAGATATCACAATCAACCGGGAAAAGGTGAATTTCAGAAATGGTCTAGACTGGATTTTGGTGCCAAGGTAAAGTAAGAGATATGGCGTCATGGTTTCCACTCAGTCGTACAGCAATTGCCATTGGCAAGAACATGTCACGTCCCTTGGAATCTGAGTGGCATGTCTCTGATCAGAGTTCCAACATTCTTCATCTCTTTCAATAATCATTACATATCATTTTGTGTTCTCTCAACAGCCGTTTTCCATTGATTTCTCACTAGCAACTATTATTGGTTTTCCCGGGAATTTAAGTGACAATAAGCCTTCCCAAGCTCCCAGTACTCTCCTCACTCTCCCAGTGGAAGTCTGGTTGGTACTCTCTCTCTCTCTTTCCTTGACCTTTCCATCCTCCTCGACTCATTCCAGCAGTTTTTGTGTAGTACAAGCCGAAAGTGGTGGCACCACATTCCCGTTGATCCTTATCCCCCAATGGCTTTTTAGGCTTGATAAATGTTGATTTCTTAAAAAAAGAAAAAAAAAAAAGAAAAGAAAATCTTAATATTTCCTCCCATGATTTTAGTCTTCCCCTAATCTGTAGTAGAATGAGATCATAACATTTAATGCTACTAAGACTAAGCTTCTTTCCTTTAACATTGACAAGAAACCTTAACCACTGATAGCCATGAAACCTTACTTGAAAGCCCTTCCTTCAAACCGCTCAGCTTAACAATCACAAGCAACATGAACTGGAACAAATACATAGAAGACATTGCTAAAGCTGCTGTGAAGAAGGTGGACTCCCTCTACCGTGCTAGAAAATTACTTACACCAGAGAGTATCCTATATCTTTACAAAGCCACAATTTGTTCATGCGTGGAGTATTTTTTTTTTTTTTTTCAGTCACATGTAAGCGACTCTATAAGTCACTCCGTCGGTCGGTCGATCGGTTTGTCCGTAACACTTTTGTGCTTGGCCTTTTTGGTTAAGATCAAAGGTCTGTTGTGAATAGATGCTGTTCTTAGCTTTTTAAGCCTTGGCCTTTTGGCAAAGATCAAAGTGTAGTTGCCTTTTTCTGTTGTTCTTGGCCTTCGGGCCGGGATCAAAGTGTAGTATCTGTTCCGACATGACTAGCTATGACTAGCAAAGACCAGATGTGGGGGCAACCCCACATGCCTGACCTCTAACCAGCTCCCATTTCCCACCTTTCGGGAGCTGGTCCCCTTTTTCCCTTCCCCCTCCCTTCACTCCTCACATTAAAAATTGGCCTTGTGCCTAATTTGCTCGGTGGGGGAGCAAATAAATACCATCTGTTCTGCAGATGCTGCACTTAAGATAATTTGTACCAGTCAATGGAGGGGAAACCCTCTATACTGGGACAATTATTATTTTTGGTAACCAGAGTGGCCCCTTTTTGCCTACTTTTAGGGGAGCTGGTTTTTACCCCACATTAAAAACGGCCTTGTGCCTTATTTGCTTTGGTGGGGAAGCAAATAAATACATCAAAGTGTAGTATCTGTTCCGGCAGATACTGCTAGCAAAGACCATATGTGGGAGCAACCCCACATATAATAACCTTAGTCAATGTAGGGGCAACCCTTCATACCAATTGTCACTATCCAGCTCCCCTACTCCCCGGGGAGTTGGTCCCCATTTCCCCTTCACTCCTCACTTTAAAAATCGGCCTTGTGCCTAATTTGCTCGGTGAGGGAGTAAATAAATATCCTTTTCTTGGCCTTTTGGCCAAGATCAAAGTGTAGTATCTGTTCTTACTACATGCTGTACTTATGTTTGTAACTTTGTGATATAAAGTGGGGGATCACTTTTCTCTATTAATTTAATGTAAAATGATCCTCCACTTTACAACCAGTCAGTCTCAAAGCCATTCAAGTCATTCTCCAGATCATTCAAGTTGTTTTTTAAGTATTCAAGTCATTCTTAAGGTCATTCAATTCATCCTTAAGTTCATTAAAGTCATTCTAAGTCATTTACTTTTTATTTATTTAAGTCATTTCAGCCCATTTTTCGGTCATTTTAGTTTATCTTTAAAAATTTTATGTCAATCCTACATTCACGCATTCATTCATTACACGAGGACATGCGACTAATGGCTATCGGCCTTGTTTTATTTCAAAGGAGTCGCCACATAAAGGCCTGGGGCCACTCAAGGATAAGGGTTAATAAGTGCAGGGTAGTTAATGGGACAACATCATAGTAATCGTTAGTAGTGTAAATGTGGTAAATTGGATTAATTAAGGGGAGCGGTTCATCAAGAACTTGTTTACATTGGACTTGAAGACGGCCATATTGTAGTCAGCTGGGAAGCAGGCAAATGGAAGACAGTTCCACAGGCGTGCAGTTTTAAGAAAAAAAAAAGCTTTGTTCATGGAATCTACGTTTAGGTTTAGGCACAGATAAAGAGTGGGGGAAATTATTGACAGTGTTTTCAGCTAGACGAGTGTTTCTCGTGAAAGTTTGGCAAGGGGGAGGGAATAAAGGAAGGAGAGAAGGAAAGAGAGAGAAAAAAAGTAAAAAAAAAGAAGAAAAAGAAAAGAAAGGAAGATAAGATAAGATATTGCCTATCATTTTCCGGACCCTTTTTGAATATGTTAGCGTTCATGGTCGATAAGCAAAAAAACTATTCTGACCTGATTTTCTATTAAAAAAAAAGTTTCAATTATACGATAGGGGCACCGAAAAAAATTCTTTTGATCTAGCACACACGAACGTATAATACTCAACTTTTTTTGCGTGTGTAATTCCGATTCCCGTTCTCACCTTGAATGTTAGTTTCACAACGTTTCGACTGATGCAACCTCCGATCAGGTGCCTCTTGTCGAACTACGGCATCTGCTCGGAATTTCAAACAGAACCCTTTTTATTATATGCAAGGATAGCATGTTCTCGTTCCGTCAGCCATTACTGAGAAAAAAAAAAATCTCAATTCGCAATTGTATCTGCAAGGATCCACAACCCAACGGATAAAGTACTTCATAATTTCAGTCGTAAGTTACTCTTTTGGAGGTTGAAGGTTCAATTTCCTGTGCAGACGATACTAAGAAAGCAATTAAAAATTACTTGAGACTTCTACTTGGTAATGGCTGACAGAAAGAAAGCATGTCACCATGGATTAAATAAAAGGTTTCAACAGAAAGAGTCCCGAGTTCGACAAGATCCACCTGAAGAAGGTCGGAGGTTACACCGAGCAAAACATTGTGTAAATAACACTCAAAATAAGAACATTAATCCGAATTCAACATTTTCTTATATATTTTTTTCATATGTGGGCCCCAGGCAATGTCAGATAACCCTATTAGTAATTCATTAGTTAAAAAAAAAAAAAAAAAAAAATTAGTTAAAAAATAACTTTTATAAAATAAAAAAAATATAAATGTTCAAATTTTTTTAATCTGCACTTTTCGGAGTTCATGTGAATGAGAACAGTATGAGAGGGGGGGGGGGCACATCTTTTCCCTGAAAGTCTGAGTGGAGATGATTAGTTGTGGGGGTGGCAGTGGGATGGGGGTGGGGGTACGCTCTTATCTTGTGATGATAAGAATTAAGACGAAAGAAACTTTTTTTTTTTTTTCAAGAATATAAATTCTAAATTACTTGGCGTAGAGACCGTGACGTTGGCGAACATTTCTTGATAAATCTATATCATATATATATATATATATATATATGTATATATATGTGTGTGTGTGTGTGTGTGTGTGTGTATATGTGTGTGTATATGTGTGCGTGTATGTGTATATATGTGTGCGTGTATGTGTATATATGTGTGCGTGTATGTGTATATATGTGCGCGTGTATGTGTATATATGTGCGCGTGTATGTGTATATATGTGCGCGTGTATGTGTATATATGTATATATATGTGCGAGTGTATGTGCATATATGTGCGAGTGTATGTGTATATATGTGCGAATGTATGTGTATATATGTGCGAGTGTATGTGTATATATGTGCGAGTGTATGTGTATATATGTGCGAGTGTATGTGTATATATGTGCGAGTGTATGTGTATATATGTGCGAGTGTATGTGTATATATGTGCGAGTGTATGTGTATATATGTGCGTGTATATATATATAGAGATATGTGCGTGTGTAGGTGTGTGTGTATATATGTGCATGCGTGTGCATATACATGTACGCGTGTGTATATCTGTGTGTGCGTGAGAGAGAGAGAGAGAGAGGGGAGGAGGTAGATATAGATAAATATCTGGCGAATCTTTTTCTAGAAAAAAGTCTGAATTTACCAGAAATAAAACCGCATACGAACACCAAAACGTTAGCAGACTTAAAATAATCAAATCCTTAGATAAGAGAAAAATCCAGGTTGTCCTTGATGGTCGTACGTCAAAACAACTTGATATAAACGCGGGTGTGTCACAGGGGTCGATCGAACTTTTTTATTCCTGATATTCATAGATGGCCTCCCTCATAAAATTGTCTCAGAGACAATGGCACAACGCTCTTTAACAGACACGAAGGGAAAACAAATTAACACATATCTAAGGAAATGGCTAAAATCTTGGGAAGACATCCTGTCTATAATGAAATGGGGCTGTGAATGGATGTAATGCTGTGACCCTTTGGGCTGTGATCATAGCGTAGTACCTGTGTTCCACAGACGGGTAGTTCTAGGAGAGAAGCCGTGTTTGTGGAATCTGAGTTTAGATTTCGGCACAGATAGAGAATGTGCGAAATTGTTGATAGTGGTTGTAGCTAGTCGAGAGATTTTTATGAAAGTTTGACAAGATTGACATTCAGATGAACACTTGCGAACAAAATAACGAGAGAGCAGAGACAGGCTCGCAACGTCTCTTCTGTGGGGAAGAGGCTGCAGGGGAGAAAAAAAGTGCATCACCTACTAGGTTTTGAAACCGGTTTTGAATGCAAAATCTTATTTATTTCAAAAAGAACTTATTTAGTATCCAACTTATAAAACAGTGGGACTTAATAGGTTAATACAAGTGGCGTTTCAAAAGTAATGCCTCCTATTTTTTTTCTGCTCAAATCTTAGTTCTAATCTCTGGCCCCCCCTCTCCTCGCCAATCTTTCACGATAAACACCCGTCTAGCTAAAACCACTGTCATTAATTTTCCCCACTCTTTATCTTTATGCCAAAACCAAAACGTAGATTCCATGAACAAAGCTTTCTTAGAAGTGCACGCCTGTGGAACTCTCTTCCGTTTGCCTGTTTCCCACCTGACTACAACTTGGATGTCTTCAAGTTCAAGATAAACAAATTCCTGATGAACCGCCCCCCCCCAAGTAGGACACTTTATCAAATCTCCAATACTAACGATTACTACGATACTATCCCATTGATTACTTACTGTACACGCAATAACCCTCATCCCTGAGTGGCTTCTGGGCCTTGATAAGTGGTCACCCCCAGGTAAAAAAAAAAAAAAAAAAAAAATGGATCAGGGAGGATTGCAAATTGTTATTGTTACATGAAAGGGCTGTCCTCTTCTCATGTAAGTAAGAAGACATACTAGATAAATGAACATGATATTAGGAAAAGGTAAGAATCGAACCCTGTCTGCAAGTGTTAAAAGATAATGGATAAATTGAAATTCTAGGAATGCAGTCGATTGTTAATTCTTTTAGAAATAACTGGATATTAAATATGCCAGTTAAAAGAATGGACAATGCGAGTTTATAGATAATGATTAAAAATAGGTTAGATATTGAACAATTAAAATTGGGAATTCTTTGTTTGACAAAAGTGTGTTTGGACAGACATAGGTAAAATCCATGTGAAAATTAGTCACGTTGGTTAACACCACACTTCTGACGTCATAAACAAAGTAGATTCGCAATATATCGAGATGGAGTTCGAAGTTAGGCAGATAATCAGAGAGTCACACTCACAGCCAGAAAGAGAGAGGAAGAGAGTGAAGTGAAGTTGGTGGAAGAGAAGAGAAACTATGTAGCTATACAAGTTTGAATTCCTGACATCATCAATCGGCTGACAGATGAATAAAGAAATCATCTAATATTTTGTAACTGTTTGTCTTCGTCCCCATATGCCCCCCCATACAACATTATGATGACTGAACTTATGCATTTATAACCTTAAAGTTTCATCTCTGCTGGAGATATTGACGGTATGAGACTAAGAAAGCAAATTTCATGCAGAAAAAAAAAAAAAAAAATTGAACCGATCAACAAGTCACCGACGCCTGTTGAATGTTTACAAAGCCGATGCAGTTGATATCAGCAGTTAGGAGATGGGTTCCAATCACTGAAAGGTAAATGTGTTTGGTATACCATCATCTTTAATGAATTTTGTATAACCCTAACCCCCTTCCAAGTAATATGTCTCTGCCATCATCGATAATGTCTCCCCTCCTCTGTTAACAAGAGCTGTAGAAATGTCTCCGGTCCGTATTGTTGTCAAGATATATGTCATTAACATCTTCGGTTCGGAGTCCTCGTTATACATGTCTCCATACAAAAGTTTCATCTCTCTGTTGAAGATATTGATGGTGTGAGACTAAGAAAGCAAACGCCATGCAGGAAAAAAAAAACAAAAAAAAAAACTGAACCGATCAACAAGCCATCGGCGCCTGTTGAATGTTTACAAAGCCGATGTAGTTCATGTCAGCAGTTAGATGGGTTAGTCGATTTCAGAGTGGCCACAGAGAGATGTGAATGACAAAGCACATACACAGCCATGAACCCCCATCGCTGGCAAAAGTTCATTGAGAATGGTGGTCACCATTTAGAAAAATAATTTCTGGGACACAAAAGGCCGCTCATATTAAAGGGTTCCACTTTTGAGTAAAAAAAAAAACATAGGACGCATTACTTTTGAAACGACCTAGAAAAAAAAAAAAAAAGTCGTTGAGAAACGTTGAATTCGAGGGTCGTTGCTCTTACCACTGGCCTAAATTTATTGGCTGCACTGAAACACACCTTTTCACTGGAGAAAAGAAATCCAGGCAGCCATTTTGTTTTACAAAAAACTTTTCTTTCTTGATTCTTTTGTATAAAGAAACTGTGTTGAATACATTGAGTCGACTTGGTTGAGCAAGATGGCGTTTAATAAGAGGAAAAGAAAGAATGGCTTCATTCAAAGGATTTTATTGCCCAGAATACAACATTTAAGCAAAAATGTTTTGACAAATACAAGAAAAACAAGTCTTGCATTTTGCCATTTGGCTGCGGGAGGGGGTGAATGACGGATAGAAATTGAGTAATATATATATATATATATATATATTTACTATAACCTACAGATACTAGTGTTTCATCCTTTCGGGAATCATCAGTGCAGGGTGTCACTATTAACGCCAGTTTATATATATATATATATATATATATATATATATATATATATATATATATTCCACTCTTATATTAAAGTCACTTTGTGTGAGTTCCTTTCTCACAGGTTCCGAAACGGCTGAGGCTATCTTTTGCAAATTTCACACAAAGGTAATTTATATGTCTGGCAGTGTTCTTAGATATGTTCTGTACAGAAATTCATCTGATAAGCATAAAAAAAATTTGATCTTACAAATAGTCTTTTTCACTCTGTATAGATGAAAAGAATCTTTACAGGGGAATATTTTACGTTACACAGGCCAATCATTTCTTAAAAAAAAAAAAAAATGATTTGTCATTTGGATATATAGCTGAGCAATAGAACTTTCAACTACAGATCAAATCATCCTGTGTTCAAGCCCGGGTGTACCTCACCATTTGGTTTTAGTTTTTTCTTAATAATGAGTTCAATTTATGATAAAAGAAGAGGTACCATTTAAAATCGCTGCAAATCATTTTTTTTTTTTTTTTGCACATTTTAAAATTAAACATTAATCAGAAGTGACTTTTCCAGGGCATTTATCGTCAAGACCAAATATCAGCTGACGTGATATTGTAAACAAACACAGAATTTGATGAACAACATTATCATTTAAATAATTTTTATTGCAAATTAGTCCACCGGGCAAATTATTCCTCATAATATATAATAAGCAATAGAGGATTGATTCTATAATAATACATATGCAATCTGCATGAATTAAAATATCATGTTTAAGCATATTGTACGACGAGGCAATGCTGGGCGTCCAACTACTGTGTGTGTGTGTGTGTGTGTGTGTGTGTGTGTGTGTGTGTGTATATATATTTATTCGAAGGTAAACAGTTACATTTGGTCGCTACAAACAGCCATCTGTTTCAGTCAATAAGACTTCGTCAGGCGACCCTGAACCATTCGACGCTATAGCAAAGTCTCATTGACTGAAACAGATGGTTGTTTGTAGTGACCAATTGTGACTGTTTACCTTCAAATAAATAATAAATATTTTCCTCCTGTTATCGAGCACTATCTAACAACATCGTTGAGTTCATTAGTTCCTACTTTTGAATATCTCAAGTCTTGATTTATATATATATATATATATATATATATATATATATATATATATATTATATAAAACGGAACTTTGTAAGTTTGTTTCCTATGGACTCCTAAACGGCTGGGTCGATTTTTTGAAATTCCACACAAATGTACTTTATCTCCCTGACAGTGTTCTTAGATAGCTTTTGTATTTTAATGTCTTTGATAAGTATTGACAATCGAAACAATCTGATGAAAGAAGAAACAGGTGATTTCGACTAAAGTTAACACCTTACACAGCCTAACATCACAAGTGCATTTGAGAAGTTTTTTTACCGCACAAGCAGAAAGGTCAGACATAAAATCAACAGTGGGTTCTTTGATATGGCAGGAGCGCATTCGAAATGAAGGTTTCTGTTCAAAGCACAACTGAACCAGGATACTTGACTGTCACTTTAAACTTAAATTCAAACTGTTATCACTACACAAGCAGCAAGGCCAGGCATATAAAATTCAACAATAGGTTCTTTGGTATAAGAGCGTATTCAAAATAGATGTTTCTGTTAAGAGCACAATTGAACCATGATAATTGACTTTTGCATTTTAAACTATAATTCAAATCATTATATAAAAATAATTTTATAAAATCAACAGTAGGTTCTCTACAGTGCAATGTAGACTACAATGTAATGTAAACTAAGTCACTGCGGGGAGGCATGTGAAGCTTCCTCCCGGTTCACCGAGATAGGTTTCCAAGTAGAGCAGGCAATCAATTGATTTGGTTAAAAAATGAGTGATTTCAACAGGCAATATGGGAGTGTGAGAAACATTCACTAATCATTCAATCCCGGGCAACGTCGGGTCTCCTTGCTAGTATATAAATAAAATTAACTGTGTGCAAGTTTATTTCCTATGGACTCCTAAACAGCTAGAACGATATTTTTTTAAAAATTTTTACACAAATGTACCTTATGTGTCTAGCAGTGTTTTTAGATAGGTTTTGTATCGGAATGCCTCGGATAAGTATTGAAAATTGATAATCAAAAAACGTCCATTAAAGCAAAAATAGCCTAATTTTCCTCAAGCTAATACTCTAATACAGTCCAACACCACAAGTGCATTTGAAAAGTTTTATTACCGCACAAGCAGAAGTGCCGGTCGTATAAAATCAACAGTATATTCTTTGGTAGGACAGAGGTGCATTCAAAATCAATGTTTCAGTTTAGAGCACAACTGAACCATGATACTTGATTTGTAAACAAACACAGACGGAATTTGATGAACGACATTATCATTATTATTTTATTTATTTTTTTTTTCTTTTGCGAATTAGTTCACTGGGCAAATTGCTGCACTTCAATTTCTTGTTCTGTCAGTGGAGGAGAAATCCTTCACGACTGAGACAATTTTTATTTTTGTTCCTTTTCTCCACTTTAAAAATGACCCTGGTGTCTAACTCTGTCCCGTGGGGAGGCATTGTAAATAGGAATTATTCATAATATAATAATCAATAGGGGATCGATTCTATAATAATTAGGGGTAGGACAACAGCATATTCTTTTCGTTGTTTTGACTCTCGAGTGTGTATCAGTTGATATCTTATGTTTTCATATAGAGTGATGTGGTTCTCGGTTGATTAACTGTGTCGGATATATACTCGAGAGTCAAAACAATGAAAAGAATATGCTGTTGTTATAGCCCTAATGATAATACATAGTCTGCATGAATTAAAATATCATGTTTAAGCGTATTGTACGACCGGGCAGCGCCAGGCGACCAGCTAGTATATATCTCACAATGAATTTACAAACAACTGCTGTGGTCACTGGCCTAAATTTATTTGCTGCACTGAACCAACTCGAAACACACTTTTCATTGTGAAAACAAGCCCAGGTAGCCATTTTTTTTTTTTTTTTACTCAGGTGACAGACGACCGTTTTTCTTTCTTCTTCATTCTTTATGTAAAGAAACACTTTTAAGCGATATGGTCGCTAACAAGAGGAAAAGTAAAGATGGCATTCATTCAAAGCTTTGCATTGGCATACCGCACTTAGTAAAAAAAAAAATAAATAAATAAAAAAAATTAAAAAAATAAAAAAAAGTTGTAAAAAAATAGCAAACCTTAAAGTCAAACCCGAGTGAATGAGAAAAAATAGATTCACATTTAAATAAAAAATGCACAAGAACCCGTCTTACAACAACCATTGTAAATAATTCTTTCGTTCTGTGGAGGCAAAACTTAAACATAACGTATATTTAAATTATTAGTAGGCCGCCTGGCGTTGCCCAGTCGTATAGTATGCATAAATTTTATATTTTAATTTATACAGAAACTGAAACACGTGCATGCGACTATTGTTTGTTTTCTATACACTTCACTTCTTGTAAGCAAAAAAAAAAAAAAAAATACTAGAACTGAGATCGAAACCAAAACAAAGACAGTGAGTCAAGTACGATAACCATTAGTCCAGCTTGACATGATTGTTAAAAAGTGTTTTCAAACCTACTTCTATTTAACACAAGTAATCTGTCTTATGAACAATTCACGCATGCGCATTTGTGAAACAGTTGATGAACAGATAAAAATCCGATGACCCCCCCCCTCACGTTCAAATTTTTCAATTTTGATCACGTAGCAGTTCTTTTTTCCAGATGAAAACCGATTAAAAGGCTTTTCGTGTCTGAATACCCTATGTATCAAATTTCAAGTCTGTGGATCAAAAATTCGTTGAGTATATAGGTTGAGAAGTGTCCTCACATACACATTCTCACTTTCATAGATATATGGATTAGGCTAGCATGCTCTTGTCTCGCGAGCCATAAATGGGTAGAAGAAATCTCAAATAATTAACAGTTATATTGCGAGTATCACCTGCACCGAAGATTGAACCTTCAACTTCTGGAAGAGAGTAACTTAGAACTGAACTCTACTTAGTACTAGTGTTAGGACGATTAATCCGAATCGGGAATTGGAGCTTTTTGGGGTATCGGAATCGTTACTGGAAAAATTTGAGCTTATTTCCCGATGCCAAAACCAATTCCTTAAATTATCTTTTTTATTTGATATTGATTTAAAAAAAACAAAAAACAAAAAAAAACAAAAACAAACATCGTACCCTAATTGTAGTAATAATAAAATAAAAAATATTTATTGATTTTAAACTCCCAGTAAGATTAAAATCTCTAGATCACCCCCTCACAAATGTGGTTTTACGTTTGAGGAAATATATTCACATTCAAAATGTTTTTACAGTAATCGGAACAAAATAACATTTTTATAGTTAAATATTTAGAGATTTACAAAGAATCGGAATCGGTAATTGTATTGGAATCGGGAATTTATTTAGTATGGAATCGGGAATTGTATCAGAATCTTGAAATATATTGGAATCGTCCCATCATACTTAGTACTTTATCCGTTACGCCACAGATCCTTGCAGAATAATCCAAATAATGTAAATTTGGAATCTTGATTTCAAAATCAGAAACTTAATTTTTTTTTTTTGCATTCTTCTGACTATTGTTCTCATTTTGAGTGTCATTTTCATCCAAAGAATTTCTAACAGATGGAATTTATTATAAAACAATCAACTTGAAGGTTTTTTTTTTTTCATGGAAGTATTTCTACTTTAAGATTCAGCTATTTCGCTTATTTTGTCCGCATTAAAAATAAAATATTTTTAATAATAACAAGCGAGGGGTACCTGGCGTTGCCCGGGTGTTTGGAGGTGTGTGTGTGGAGGGGGGGGGGGGGTTAAGCTATATGGTCTACCGACTGATGCCTTCAATTTTAGGTAGTTTTGGTTGTTTTTGTTTTACGGCATATCAACCCTTTTCAAGTTATTTAATGCCAAGTCTTATAATTTTGAAGGAAAATGTTTTAATAGAATTTTTTTTTTTTTTGTTCAAGTCGGTTTCTATTTAATCCATAGTTGGGACTAACAGCTACTACCACTCCGTGGACCTGGGAGCAATGGTAATTAAGAGGTGGCTCCACACTCCCCAAAGCCCACAAACTGGGGCCTCACCATTGGATATAGTTTAAGGTCATATCCAGGACCTTTAATTTTAGGAAAAAAAATAAAAATTAGCCTAAATAGGTGTTTTTCACCCCGAAAACACCCTGGGGCACAAGCCCCAGAATTTTCCCAGGGTCAAATATTACGTTTCCAGATGTTTATCCATGTGATCTTGCGTTTGGGTAATTTTCAATAAAATCTAATTTTCAGCAAAATCTAATGGTCCGAAAAAATTCTATGTCCCAGAAAATGCTAATTTTTTGGCCATTTTTATTCTTGTGGACCCCTGGGGACGCAACCAGAATTTTTATCAAAATTCCGAGAATGTTACATTTTCTCTCTTGGATAGTTGTAACGTCATGCAAAATTTCAGAAAAATATAATGAGTAGTTATTGAGAATGTTGGGAACGAACAGACGAGGGTTAATTCTAAGGTTCAAATCTGACTAAGTCGATAGACCAATAATAAATGCTAATGATAATAATAATGATACTGATAATAATGATAATAACAATAATAATGATAATAATAATAATGATAATAATGATAATAACAATAATAATGATGATAATAATGATAATAACAATAATAATGACAATAATAATAATGATAATGATAATAATAATGATGATAATAATGATAACAATAATGATAATAATAACAATAATAATAACAATAATAATAACAATGATAATAATAATACGTTTTCTCAGACAAAATAAAAAATCATTTCAATTTGTCAACAACAAGATCACTAAACTAAATAATCTCAACTGATACCAAACAAAATTATCATGAAGGGCCAAGGAGAATGAAAGAACACGAGAAAACTAAATAATTTTGTTTCGTATTATAATAAAATAAAATACAAATAAAACTAAAACTAATAAAATAACAATAAAATAGAATGTTAATGACTATAGTAATAACAATGGTATTAATTAAATAATTATAATATTAATGACAATACTAAAATAATAACAAAATAAAATAATGATATTGATAATAAAGATAATAATGCTAACTAGCAGGACCTGTGGAAATTCCACAGAGGACTCATTCATGTGTAATATATTGAATATTGGCATTCTGTAGATGTTCAGTGCAAATGAAGACGCTCTGATATTATTGTAGCCCTTTTGTTAAAGCTGTAAAAGTATTTATTTAAGCTAGCAGGGACGCCTTGCATTGCCCGGTAGTTTTCTTTTTTTTGTTTGTTAAAACTTCAAAAGTATTTGTCTAAGCTAGCCCGGCAAAGCCCGGTCGTAAAGTACACTAAAATATGATATTTTAATTCTTGCAGATTTCGTATATATTATTATAGAGTTAATGTTCTATCGATTTTTATATATTATAAAATTGCGATTTTCAAAAAAAAAAAAAAATATATATCCATATGACCTGAGTGCATTAGCTTGAATCGAAACAGAAATAAAAACTTCACATACGAGGTTTCGTAGCCGGTTTTCAATTCTATCAAGGCAGGATAAGGTGCACCAAGCAGTTTCTACCCATGTGTGGCAAAATTACTCCTTTTTAGGGAGTATCTGGCTCTTATACATGTAGAGGATTGCATTGGCTTTGCTGATTTCTTCAGAAAATGGAAAAATTTTTTTTTATGGAAATCGCATCAGACACAGCATGAAGCTATTTTATGCAAGGAGATAAAAAAAAAAATACAAAGTGATGTCACGGAAAGAAGGAAAAGAGAAAGATCATAAAAAGATCATAAAAAAGAAGAACGTGTGTGCATGTTAGAGACAAGTGGGTGACGTCACAAGACAATAAGTTGTGTGGCCGGAGAAGGAGGAATAAACAGCAAGTTAAATTTCTTTCCTTTTCCTTATGCTCCTTGCGACGGAGTCTACAATGTGTTGGGTCCCTATACATATTAACAACTACGTTACAAGATTACGACCCAGAAAACAGCAATTCTTCACCCTTTGTCAGAAACATCATTCATGGAATACGAGGACTAAAGGACAGAAAAGAAGCGAGAGTTACGTGGCTGTTGAAAAGAAACCTTACCAAATTCCCACGCAAGCCCCAGCCGCATGTATCACGGACCTTAGTGCTTGGGATTTTCCCCAAGATTTTGGGATTTCAGCTTTCATTTTGGGATCAACAAGCTGAGCATGCGCCCCACCCCACAAGTGAAAAATTTACTTTCACTATGACTAATGTTTGCGCAATATTTCAAAAACATTTAAGGATGGTTATCGAGAAAAGTGCAAACGAACGAACAGATGAACGATTTGGGGGCAATTTTACCCCTATAATACCTCCCTGGGAGGGCAATCAGAGCTATCCTGGAAAATCTGTTTTAGCAAGAATTTATTTTCACCTTGACTAATGTTTGTGCAAAATTTCCCCCCCCCCAAAAAAAAAGTCAAGGTGTGGTTATTGAGAAAAGTGCAAACAAATGAACAGATTGAATGATTTGGGGTCAATTTTACCTCTATAATGCCCCCCTAGGGAGGGCAACCATAGTTATCCTGGAAAATCCGTTCTAGCAAAAATTTACTTTCACTATGACTAATGTTTGTGCAAAATTTCAAAATATTTTCAAGGTGTGATTATTGAGAAAAGTGCAAACAAACAGATGGATGAATGATTTGGGGACAATTTTTTTTTGGGGGGGGGGGAAAGAGTTATCCAGGAAAATCTGTTCTAGCAAAAATTTACTTTCACCATGACTAATGTTTGCGCAAATTTTTTTAAAAAATCCAAGACATGGTAATGGACGAACGGGAATGAATTACTAGGTCCAATACCTCCTTTGTTGGAGGACCAACAATCAGAATCTTGAGAATTTGAATAAAATCATATGAGTTAATATAAATTACAGTTGGGAAGATAAAGATAGTTTGAATATTTGTTTCATTTCAAAACATTTCTTTGCTTATGGTGCTCTGCATAAACGTTACTTAACTCGCTGCAGTTGACGTTTCCGCCATGATCCATTAGCAACTATTGCATATAGTTCTCATAACAAAACAAGTAACAACACGTACGTTTCTCGTTATGTTTCTCTCAGCCAATGGAAACGCGTTGCTTTCAGCGGTGTCCAGTATGGTTCAGTTGAGATGTTGCTGTGCCGTGTGATCAATTTTACTTTCACTGTTTTGTATTTATTTGTGTTGAATTTTTTGTGTGAACTGAATATATATATTTTTTTTTTTAGTATAAATATATATATACTATATACACAGTCATTGAACATGACTTTGACCATTTTTTTTATTTTATTTATTTTTTTTTAAATCAATTTTCACCCCAAACAAGGCACAGTGCCACTTCAAAGTAGGAGGCTACTACTGAGAACATAAGTTGCAGGTATATTATGAAGGGAGATGAACAGCAAGATGTCTGTTCACATTACACTTGAACTTCTGCATGTCAGTACAGTTGGGAAAGCAGAATCCCGAAAGGGAGTTCTAAAGTCTAGCAGTTCTGGGGAAGAAACTATTGAAGTAGAAGGCTTTCTTACATTTAGGGATCCCTGAAGGGGTGGGATTTGGCTGCTTGTCAGGTTTGTCAGGTGTATTCACGTCAAGGGGGCACAAGTACTTGTAGTTCGTCAGAGTATTCACTGTTAAAGTACTTGTAGAACAGGCAGAGGGATACAACATTTCTTCGATGGGACAGAGGCTGAAGCTTAGATGACAGTTCAGGACCTATTTTATATCTTTACTTAGCTGAAAGCAGTTTTATAACAGTTTCAGAAACGACCATTAAAAATTTTAAATTTCTTTCAATGCCCATTAGTAGGGCTGTGACAACAGCATATTCTTTTCATCGTTTTGACTCTTGGGTATATATATCCGTTAATATCTTATGTTTTACGATAGACTGATGTGGTTCTCGGTTAATTAAGTGTGTCTAACTGTGTCGGATATATACTCGAGAATGAAAAGAATATGCTGTTGTCACAGCCCTACTCATTACTACCTAAAAAATGTATTTTTGAGCCTTCATTTTTTTTTTTTCAATAAAACAAGCAAAAATGAAAGTTTTTTTTTTAAATAAAAAGTTTGAAAGAAAAATAAACTTTAATTTTTGAACGAAAAGGCAGAATTAAATTTAATATCTTTTATGCATGTAAATTTAGAATTTTGATTATTATTTTTTTTTTTTTTTTTTTTTACATTTACTAGCAGGCTGTCCGACGTTGCCCAGTCGTAAAATACTCATATTATATTTTAATTCATACAGAAACTGAGAAATGTGCATGTGAGTATTATGTTTTTTTTTCTAAACAGTTCAATTCTTGTAAGTAAAAAAAAAAAAAAAAAATACTCGAGCAGAGATCGAAACCAAAACCTAAAGACAGTGGGTCAAGTATGATAACCTATATATACTCTCAAGAATTGTACAAGTCAACTGAATTAATGGAATAAATTATAAGATGATCAACATCATGAATTTTGGAACATAATTTTTTGTCATTTATTCTCTCTCTCTCATATATATATATATATATATATATATATATATATATATATATATATATATACTAGCAGGCCGTTGACATTGCCCAGTCATAAAATACTCATAAATCTTTTTTAATTCATACAAAAACTGAGACATGTGCACGCGAGTATTGTTTTTCACTTTTTGTAAGTTAAAAATAAAAAAAAATAAAAAAATTTTGTAAGTTAAAAATAAAAAAAAATAAAAAAATACTAGAGCTCAAATCAAAACTTTCGCTCTCCTTTCTTCCTTCCTTCTTTCTCTCTTCCTTCTCGCCTTCTCTTTTCTTTCTCCTTTCTCTCTTCTTTCTTTCCTTCCTTCTCGCCTTCTCTCTTTTCTTTCTCCTTTCTCTCTCTTTCCCCCCCCCCACCACATACACAAGATAAAAAAAGGCCAATATATATCCTCACAAACATCAATTTCTGTCATAACATTAATACACACATTCTAATTCCTATGATAAATAATATGATGGATCTTTAATGCGAATCTTAAACACACACTTAAGGCCCAGCCCCAGCGCCCTCCAGGGCCGGGCGACAAGTCTATCAACTAGACGGGGTTGGGAGGGTCCTACTAATCACCTTTTGTTTTTTCTTCCCCCGCCCTCGACACAAATGAATTATTGTACCATTTTATTGTTATCTTTTTTGTTTTTACACGTCAATAAAAAATGTTTTAAAAATTGGGAGTTAAGTAGGACGTCCCCAAATATGAAAGGGTGAATGCGGTATTATGGTGAAAGAAGATACTAGCTGGGAGAAACTTCTGACTTTGTTTAGTTCTGGAGTGACAAGGATGACCAACGACCCCCAAAATCCCCCCTTTTGAGTTGGCCATGTGCCTAAGTTTTTTGTTCATCGTTGATTTTGACTGTATTTTTTAACATGAATAAAAGATTTAATATCTCAAAGTGTAGTATCTGTTCCGACAGATGCTGCAAAGCTATGACTAGCACAGACCAGCTATGACTAGCAAAGACCATATGTGGGAGTAACCCCACATATCTGACCTTGGTCACAGAAGGGGCAACCCTTCATACCAACAGTTTCTAATCCAGCTCCCATTTCCCACCTCTCGGGAGCTGGATCCCCTCTTTCCCTCCCCCTGTCTCCACATTAAAAAATGGCCTCCTACCTAATTTGCTCAGTGGGGAAGCAAATAAATAAAAAGGCCCAGCGCCCTCCAGAGCCGGGCGACAAGATCAAAGTGTAGTATCTGTTCCGACAGATGCTGCAAGCAAAGACCAGATGTGGGGCAACCCCACATACTTGACCTTTAACCAGCTCCCATTTCCCACCTCTCGGGAGCTGGTCCTCTTTTTCCCTTCCCTCCTCACATTAAAAATTGGCCTTGTGCCTAATTTGCTCGGTGGGGGAGCAAATAAATACCCACACACTTATTTCAAATTACTTCGGAAGATTAAATCGGGGTCATTTTTTTTTTTTTAAATCTATTATTTTTTTTTTCTATACTGGCAAGCTACCCGACGTTGCCCGGTCGTACCTCCCCCCCCCCCCCAGGTTCAAAAGAGTCGCCAACCTAATAGGTCCGGAATTATCATCTAAGCTTCAGCCTCTGTCCCATCGACGAAATGTAGCACCCCTCTGCCTGTTCTACAAGTATTTTAATGGTGAATGCTCCGACGAACTGCAAGCACTTGTATCCCCTCGATGTAAATACTGACAAGCAGCAAAATCCCACCCCTTCACAGTTGAGATCCCTAGATGTTGTAAGAGAGCCTTCTACTCCAGTAGTTTCTTCCCCAGAACCGCTAGACTTTGGAATTCCCTTCCGGGTTCCTGCTTCCCCAACTGTACTGACATGCAGAAGTTCAAGTGTAACGTGAACCAACATCTTGCTGCCCAACTCCCCACATAGTACCCCTGTAGCTTTTGTCCCTGATAGTAGCCTCCTACATCAAAGTGGCAATGTGCTTTGTTTGGGGTAAAAAAAAAAAAAAAATTTTTTTAATTAATGGGGATTTCTTATTTATTATAAACAGAAATAACGTTAAATTCCTTAAGTAAAAAAAAAAAACAAACAAAAAAAAAACAAACAAAAGAAACGGAGATGTGCATGCATGTGTTTTTTTCCTAAACAGTTCACTTCTTGTAAGTTAAAAAGAATTACTCGAGCTGAAATCAAACCCAAAGCCTAAAGACCAAATCAAGCATAATAACCATTAAGCCAGCTTGACACTATTTTCAAAATAGCGTTTTCGAACACACTTATTAGCATAAAAAAAAATATGTTATGTGAAACAGTTGTCAAACAGATAAAAATCCAATCGATTTTGTCACATAACCAATTTTTCAATTTTGATCTCCTTAGCAGCTCTTTTTCTGGATGAAAATCGATTAAAGTTTTTCACATGTCTGAATACCCTCTATACCCATTTTCAAGTCTGTAGATCATAAATTAGTTGAGTATATAGGTTGAGAAGTGTCCTCACGCACACACACTTTTATATTTACAAATATATAGATTAATTTTGAGAAATTTTCTATTTTCTTGGGATTTTTTGTGGTCAATTCTTGGGAAATAAAAAAAAAAAAAAAAAAACGCCATTGGGATCCCTTGCATGTATATTCCAATTGTGGGGAAATGACATACAGCGTCTAGCATTTCCAAATGGTCACCCATCTGGTACTGGCCAAGCCCCTATATTGCTTAACTTCGGTGATCTAACCCGAACCACTGTCCATACAATAATGCTATATATCTATAAAAGCGAGAATGTGTATATGTAAGAACACTTCTCAATCTATATACTTAATGGATTTTTATCTACAGTTGAAATTTGGTATATAGGGTATTCAGACATATGAAAAACTTTAATCGAATCCAGAAAAAAGGGCTACTAAGGGGTCGAAATTTAAAGATTGGTACGGAGCGGGGGGGGGTGACCATCATATTTTTGTTTATGTCAACGGTTTCATAAGGTTTGAAAACACTTTTTAAAGATCTTGGTAAGCTGGCCTAATGGCTATTGTACTTGACTCACTGTTTTTGGGTTTTGGTTTCGATCTCAGCTTGAGTATTTTTTTTACAAGAAGTAGTCCAACATAAACAAATTCCTGATGAACCGCCCCCTTAAGTAAGACTTTATCAAATCTCCATTACTAACGATTAGTATGATACTATCCCAATGATTACTGTACACACAATATCCCCCAGTGGCTTCTGGGCCTTGATAAGTGGTGACTAACTTTTACAAAAAAAGTAAACTGCTTAAAAAAAAAAAAAAAAAAAAAAATACTTGCAAGCATATGTCTCAGTTTATGCTTTTTTATTTTTTTTTACTTTCCTCCATTTTTTTTTTTTTTTTTACTTTCCTCCATTCTTTTTTTTTTTTTTTTTACTTTCCTCCATTCTTTTTTTTTTTACTTTCCTCCATTCTTTCTTTTTTTTTACTTTCCTCCATTCTTTCTTTTTTTTTACTTTCCTCCATTCTTTTTTTTTTTTACTTTCCTCCATTCTTTTTTTTTTTACTTTCCTCCATTCTTTTTTTTTTTACTTTCCTCCATTCTTTTTTTTTTTACTTTCCTCCATTCTTTTTTTTTTTACTTTCCTCCATTCTTTCTTTTTTTTTACTTTCCTCCATTCTTTCTTTTTTTTTACTTTCCTCCATTCTTTTTTTTTTTACTTTCCTCCATTCTTTTTTTTACTTTCCTCCATTCTTTTTTTTTTTACTTTCCTCCATTCTTTTTTTTTTTTACTTTTCTCCATTTTTTTTTTTTCCTTCATTCTTTTTTTTTTTTTTTTTTTTTTTTACTTTTCTTCATTTTTTTTTTTTTTTTTTTTTAAAGAAATTTAACATTACGTTTAATACCGGGCAACGCCGGGTTCATCTAGTTCTACATAAAAGGTGTAGAACAGAGATTTTCATTTTTGATTTTAGCATGGATTCAAGCATTCGCCGTCAACTTCTCACGCTGCCTGGGAAATGCAGCAACCAAGTAATTCAGTTCTTTTCACAGAATGATCACATCTATATAAATCTATAAAGTAATAGCGTTCGTGTGTATGTGCACCATTTTCCTAAACGACTGGACCGATCATGACCAAACCTGGCATCATGATGGTTCCCCCACCTAGGGATGGTGCACGCCATTTTTTAAGGTCAAGGTCAAAGCCTATATATATATATATATATATATATATATATACTCTCCTACAGCTCACACCAGCGCACCAATCATGAGCAAGAATCACATGATGATGATGGTCTGCGTTAAGAATGTTGCATACTATTTTTAAAGGTTGTCAAATGTTAAAGTTGGGACTTTGCTGTTTGTGAGTGTACAACAAAGTCCTGCTTAAAGCTGGGTATCTTCGCTAGTATATAAATAAAACAGTAGATGTGTGTATATATGTATGTATATATGTAGTTATATATGTATGGTCTCCCGCTTTAAGCTGGTCTGCAGTTTAACTTGTTGCTGGCTATCTTGCTCTTGCTTGTTGCTGGATCTCAACATTTTGAACAGAGAGAAAGACTTAGCTATCGTACAAAGCTAAGACTCTGTAACATCATCTGTGTATAAATACTCCCTCAGGCATTTGTCTATTAAAATGGTCCTGTGGCGATGGAAGTCATTTTTGGGCTCCTGGACTTTAAGTGTCTGAGGGAGTGGCACTCGTCTGACAAGACGTTGCCATCATCATGTATGTATGAGCCTGGCTAGTACCACATTATCAAACATAGACCGAGATTGAATGGACATATGGTGAAGATGTTGGACAGTCGACTTCCCAAACAACTCCTTTATGGCGAGCTCGCTGATGGAAGACGTCTGGCTGAAAAGCCTAAAATGAGACTCAAAGATTGTTTAAGGTCCACTTTAAAAAAATGTGAGATAGATGAAAGAACCTGGGAGAGTCTTGCTTTGGATTGTGGAGAGTGGAGAAGGACCTTGTGGGGAGGTGTGGGCAAATTTGAGGCAGATTGAACCCAGTATGAGCAGCTGAAACGTGATATCCAGAAACGGAGGGTGAAAGGAGCAGTGGATGGGCGGGGGCGCCAAACTGGTCTGGAGTGTGAGGTGTGCGGAAGATTATGTCTGAGCAGAGCTGGGCTGATGAGCCACCAGACTACTCATCAGCGCAGTGGGCCACAGAGCAGGCTTGTGTTGCCAGATCTAACCTGTGTCGACTGTGGGCGGACGTACAAAACTGCAGGTGGTTTGAAGCGGCATTTGATTATACATAGTAGTGACCATCAAGAACGTGCTGCTAGTGGCGCACATGTCTGCACAATGTGTGCCAAAGAATGTCAGAGTTTGGCAGGGCTTAAAAGCCACCTTCGTGCGGCCTATCACCGATTTGTTTTCGTGTTTCTGTATATCTTTTTTTTTTTGTGCTATATCAAGTAATGGCAATGTTCGAAAACGAATTCGCTGCCGTCATGTATGTATGTATGAGCCTGGTTAGTACGAAATGGGTGACCATTTGGGAATTCTAGCTTAGTTGATAAAACAGGACCTATGCATGGTATATATATGATCAGATTTTTTATATATACCAGTTTTTTATATATACCAGTTTTTTTATATATACCAGTCTTTTATATATACACCAGTCTTTTATATATACCAGTTTTTTTATATATACCAATCCTTATTTAAAAAGCTCAATGTAATTACAGAGCATATAATGAATAAATGACAAAAGTTATATTCCAAATTTCATGATGTTGACCACTTTACAATTTATTCCTTTAATTCAGTTGACACTTACACTTATTGACAGTATCTGTTTTGTACCACAAAATCATTCACTTAGTCAAAATAGATTCACTGATTGATATAATAATTAAGTGAATGATTTTGTGCTACGAAACAGATACTATCAAGAAGTGTTAATGTCGACTGAATTAAAGGAATAAATTGTAAGATGGTCAACATCATGAAATTTGGAATATAGACTTTTGTCATTTATTCATTATATATGCATATATATGTACGGCATAATGATGTTGACACACCGAAGTTAAGCAACGTTGAGCCTGGCTAATAACAGATAGGTGACCATTTGGGAATTCTAGGCACTGTATATGCTCTCCGCTTATCTCAGCATCGTTTCCAGTTGTCCTGAACCTCCACTTGCCACTGGTATTTAACAATGTCGACTCGGAAGAGGTGTGGTTGGAGGTTGAACAACTCTTGCCACCAAAACTTCACGCCCAGGCACCCTTACAGTGGGTATCCATAGTCTGTCAAGACTGAAGGAAGCCGTTTTTTATTTTTATTTTTTTTTTCATTTTTCTTAAACTTTTTCTTCTAGGGGATGGGACATCCAACCAGATGTCTGACATTTACCCCTATTTTAGTGAGTCCAACCAAGAGATCTTTTCAGGATTCTAGCCGTCCCTTTCAGTGCAATCGTTTGTATTTCACTTGCACTTGGTTCACCGGGTATGCTTGCTATGTACTTTTTAAAGTTCTTTTTCATAAGCCCAGTTGCTCCTATGATGACTGGTATAATTGAAACGTCTTTTAATTTCCAATTTCGTTTCATATCATACATAAGTCCTTGATACTTTGTTATCTTTTCCCTCTCAGCTCTGTTAAGCCCTGTATCATTGGGTACACTGACCTCTATTACGGTCGCTTTTTTGTTTGCTCTGTCCCAAATCACTATATCTGGTTTAACAGCTGCGTTTTCAAGATATGTAGCAGTAGGGATTATGTAGTCATAGTGAATAGTATAGTTGTCATTCCCAACTGTTCGTTCGGGTATATGTTTTATATGTATGTATGTGTGTGTGTGCCTCCAAATATTTAACCAATAAACTCTTAAACTACTGATCACATAACACTGATATTGACAGGAATTAATAATCATACACCAAGGATAGTTTATAACAAGCAAAATCTTTGTTTGGATGAATGAATAATGCACACACAAGTCAGCAAGTTGAAATGCAACATTTTTCATTTGAACTTGTCGGCATCTATATATAAAAGCGAAAATGTGTGTATGTATGTATATTCGCTTTTTGTGTATGTCCGCAAAAGGATTTTTTTTCGGCAGCTTCTCGAGGCCATCGCTCATTTTAAAAACTCTTTATATCACGTCGAAATCATAATATCTACAAGTTACGAACGGGCGTCGCCCGTCTATTTCATTTGCCCGACTTTGAAACGTTAAATATCCAACACTTTGGGATCGCCGCATATTGCTTTCGTTTTTCGATATAAAAAAAGCGAAACTCGATTCGAATCCCTGGCCGACGGCCAGTGGTCTCTAGAAAGTGATGTAACGTTTGTTTAATGCCGGTTTACCGTCGTGATATTAGACGGTTGCTTTCATTTTGAGATGAGACACTCCCCTAATAAACAGGGGAGCTGTTTTTCCCCAAAGTTAGGTAAAAACAAACAAACCGGGTTATTGACCTCATTAAAAACATGTCCCGCAGAAAATGTTAACTGCTGATTAGCTATTGCTTACGTCGTTGTCGTCATCGTAACGCTCGCACAAAATGTTAACTCTACGACTTCCGTGCAGGCACCTGTCAATTCTCTTCTTACTCAAATAAATTCAAACATCTTTCAGCAACTCATTCTGTCTGGCCGAGCGGTTAACATGTCATGTTCTTTTTCACATTTTTTTTTTCAACTTCGCCTCGGGTTCGATCCTACCAACTTACCAAAACACCGGGTTTCTTTTTGATTTAAGAGCACACACACCTCGTAACACCCGGGCAACGCCGGGTACCCCCGCTAGTCTATAATATAAATCTCACCTGCCTGTTTAAATGTATGCCTAAAACTTTCGACAGAGGCAACAGATATATATATATATATTATTCCTTAATTGGAATTTTTAACAATTAACAGAGGCAACGGATTTTCACGAGCTCGGTATTATTTTGAAGCTCAACCCTTCGGACGACAAATATCAAAAAATTGGCTAAAAACATTAATCCCTTCACCCTCAACTGACACTTTTCTACAAAGAGGGGGTCGTTTTTTTTCGTCGATATTTTCGAAAGTCATCCTATCTTTTCGATTGACTAGTCTTAATTTAAACCTTCGCCACTTCCAGCAGTTCGGCGATGAACGCAAAGGCAAAGATGTAACTTTTTTTTCCTCCTTCACTGTACGTTTTCGAGCCTGCCTGCCTATTACGACTACATAACTATTTTTTTTTTTGCTCAACACCCACTTCCAAACACCCAGGCAATGCCGGGAACCCACGCTAGTTTCTACTAGTTTGCGCATGCATAAACTAATCATAGCTAAAAATGGTTTGATTTTATAACTTTCTTATCAGGTATATATATATATATATATATATATATATATTAAAACGTTTGACTCCTGTCCAGCTAACCTTCATCTAAAATTTCAAGTGTTTAGACCCAAAATTGGCAGAGGAGTTTGGTAGAGCCTGCAACGGTCAACTCTTTCAACTCTTTTGGCAGCCAAATTTTCGCCCGAAAACTGATTAAAATCTTGCTGCATGTCTAAATACTCTTTATGTAAAATTTCAAATATTTAGACCTAAAATTGGCTGAATAGTTTGCTAGAGATCACAAAAGTTTAAATTTTTTTTAACTTTGACAGCCAAATCTTTGGCCAAAAATCGATTAAAACGCTTGCCCTATGTCTGAAGACACTTTATGTAAAATTTCAAATGTTTAAACCAAAAATTGCAAGTGTTTAGACCCAAAATTGACGGAGAGGTTTGGTAGAGTTTTTAAAGGTCAAATCGTTCAACTTTGACCCCCCTAACAGCCAAATTTTTGGCTGAACCCCAATTAAAAAGATTTTCCCAAATCTCAATGCCCCTTATGTCAAATCTCGATTCTGTAGACTGTACTTTGGTAGGGAAATGTACACACAGACACACATACAGACGGACAATTTCACTTTTATTGATATATATATATATATATATATATATATATATATATACTAGCAGGGAGACCGACGTTGCCCGGAATTGAATGATGATCAACGAATATTTCGCACTATATTTTTATTGTCATCAAAATCCGATTTTTATAAAATTATTTCATATGAACTTCTTTCTAGTTAACGGGGGGGGGGGAGAAGAAAAAAAAAAAAATTAAGAAATTAATGTGTGGGATTTGAACCTACAAACCACATCATGGAAAAAGACATGTGAAAATTTTCAAGTCTTATAAAATTCTTTGCAGTTAATGAAAAAAAAAAAAAAGAAAGAAATTTACGTGCAGAGTTTGATCATATCATGCAAAAAAAAACAAAAAAAACACGCTATCAACTTATCCACAGTAGAATTTTCATGATCCGTTGTTCTATCATTGCTGCTAAGCAACGAAATGGAAAAAGATGGCTTTACCGATGATAGATAAAATAACAGTTTCGATTACCGGTAATTATCGGAGGTATTCTGAGACAAAACTTAACTAAAGATCATTCCCAGACTTATATACTCAAGTTCTGTAAATTTTTTAAATCTGTTCAGACGTTTCGAAGTCTATAAGGAATGAACTCACACAAACAAAGTTGCATTTATATAATTGTAGAGATATACTGTTGCAATATTTTGGACATATAGTGGGGTATGATCCCACACAGTCGAACGATTCTATTTATAAACGATGCTGCTAGGAACTGACGAATCGAATTAATTCACGTTCTGCTACCAACCAATCAGAAACCAGAATTGCTCCATAAATATTAAACCTTTTCCGTAGCAATTTCACATGTTTTTTTTCCGTCTCGACACGGTAGGAATATTTTGCTCTGTGGAACTGTCTACTGCAAACAAGTCACCTCTCAGGACTTGTGTGTAACAACGAACCATCGGCAACTGTTCTGTCTTCTGCAAACCAGTCACCTCTCATGGCTTGTTTAAAACAACGAACCATCGGAAACTGTTCTGAAACTAAACATGGCTTACACTTCTAGATACACACACACACACACACACACACACACACACACACACACACACACACACTGGTCCTTATTATAGAGAGGAAGACGTGTTTAGCAAATCGAGTTTCAGTTTGGATAGTTAAGAGCACACTACTTATAAAACGGTCACCAAATTATCTGACATCTGCCCCATGATCCCATTTAGACTTTATGAAGTAAATTGGAATGACAAGACGAGAGTTCAGTAAGGGTCACTTCCTGTGATGCTGCCCTTGACAAAAATCGACAAACACACAGATGGTCAGTCTCAAATTCAGAATCGCTGAAACAGTTTTCAAAATAAGTTTTTTTTTGCAGTGAACAAAAATCGGTATCTTCAAGAACATGACAAAAACTGAACCACAAAAAGCATTTTTAAGAGAATGAAATGCGGAAAATTCTGTGTAACTAAATTGCCACATTTTTAAACTTTATATTTTATTAGCAGGTCGCCTGACGTTGCCCGGTCGTAAGATACGCATAACTATTATATTTTAATTCATACAGAAACTGAGACATATGCATGCGAATATTATCTTTTTTATAAACAGTTTACTTGTAGTAAAAAAAAAAAAAAACACTGACAGAGATCAAAACCAAACCCTAAAGACAGCGAGTCAAGTACAATAACCATTAGGCCAGCTTAACACAATTTTTAAAAAGTGTTTTCAAATTTACTTATTTTTAACATGAAAAAAAATCTGTCATGTGAACCATTTGTGAATTCATGAAACAGTTAACAGAAAAAAATTTGAACCCCCCCCCCCATACCAATTTTTCAATTTTTATCCCTTAGCAGCCTGTTTTTCCACGTCTGAATATCCTATGTACTAAATTTCAAGTCACCAGATAAAAAATCCGTTGAGTGTGTGCATGCATATATATATATATATATATATATATATATATATATTAGTGATGGGACGATTCCAATATTTTCCGATTCTGATACAATTACCAATTCCTTACTAAATTCCCGATTCCGATTCTTTATAAACTGTAAATATTTAACTATGAAGTTATTTTTTCACAATTATAGTAAAACACATGTGTTAAATGTGCAGATATTTTCTCAGGCGTAAAAAATAGACTTGTAAGCAATGATCTATAGATTTTAGTTTTATTATTAACTAGCGGGGGTACTCGGTGTTGCCCGGGTATTTGTAGGCGTGCATGTTAAATCAGAACAAAAAGGAAACTTAACGATAGCGATTAAAAGAAAAAAAAAAAGAATAAAGAAGATGGGAGGATGGTGGCAGGAGGGCTCGAACCCGGAGCCTTGAGGCCTATCAACTGAGCCTGAACACCTGCGCTACGCCGACAATGTTAACATTAAAGTGAGTCAAGTCAAGGAGGTTTGATTGACAGGTGGACGCTTAATGAGGTTATTGCGGGAGCGTTACGATGATGAGGCAATTTTTCGGCGTTTGTTTGCTTTGTTTCACTGCGGGACCGTTTTTTTCATTTACTGCGGGGCAGTTTGGGCTTCCCCAAGATGATGGAGGAAGGGGGGGGGGACCAGCTCCCCATTGAAAGGGATTGTCCAAATTGAATAGCAATTGTCTGATATAAGGAAAAAACCGTATTGATCAAAGCTGATTGCTTTTGGATAGCTATCACACTGGGAACGATGCAACAACCTTCGTATTAGTTTCTCTTTTATTATACGAAAAAGGCGAATCTACACGCGCCGATCGAAAAATGTTGAATATTTAGCTTCTGAAAGTCGGGCAAATTAAATACACACGCAACCCCCATTCGTAACTCGTAAATACAATGTGTTCCAAAAGAAACAGTGCACTGAACACAAGAAAGGATATTTGTGTGCCAAAAGAAACAGTGCAAGAAAAGCAACAAGGCTGGTTCCAGCAAGATGGTGCAACTGCACATACGGCTCGTGTCAGTATGGCTGCAGTTGGTGATGTCTTTGGGGATCGTGTGATCTCTCGTGGTTTGTGGCCACCTCGATCACCAGATTTAACACCTCCTGACTTTTATTTGTGGGGCAAATTGAAAGGCTCAGTGTATGCAGACAATCCTCGAACTACGGATGAACTGAAGCAGAGAATAACAAGTGTTATTCAAAACATCAAACCTGATGAACTTTAGTGTGCTTTTAAAAACATGCAGCGTCGCACTCGTTTATGTCTGCAGGTGAATGGCGCACACTTTCAACAGTTATTGTAGATCATATCTTACTGCACGAGTCAATCCTCAATCGTACTTTAGTTGATAAGGTATTGGATTTGTGAGTATTTGCAATAAATAGTATGTTTCTGTGAGTTTTGTTTCTTTGGGTTATTAGCATATTCCTACTGCACTGTTTCTTTTGAAACACCCTGTATTATGATTTCGACGTGATATAAAAAGTTTTACAAATGAGCGACGGCCTCGAAAAGCCGCCGAAAAAAATCATTTTGTGGACATACACAAAAAGCGAACATACAAACATACACACATTTTCGCTTTTATATATATAGATTAAAAATCAATGAATATTAATAGTTTTACTATTAATTAAAAATCAATGAATATTTATTATTTTATCATTGCTATCAGTAGTTTTAACAGAATTGAATTAAATAAAATTTAAAAGAATCGCTTACTGGCATTGGAAAGTAGGTACTAATTTTTCTGATTACGATATCCCTAAAAGTTCCGATTTTTTTCCGATTCCCGATACCAATTCCGATTAATCGTCCCAACACTACAAGCAGGGGGACCCGACGAAAAATTCTTGAATAGCCCTATCAGCAATCTCTAGTAAGGGCGGGTTTGTTATATAGTGCGGACGACCATATGCAAATGCATGCTAAATGACGTCACCGGCAAGGAAAAATAAAAATCACGTTAGAGACAAAGAGAACGTTCAGGATCAGGTGAGAGGCGTGGATGTTCGAGAGCACGATCACATCAGGGATTCCACAGCAGTAGCAAGCGAAACGAATGAGTTGAAGAGCAACTTTGGGGTGGGGGTGGGGGGTTTAAAATAATAGGAAACATTAATTTTGGAATTGTGCATAGCGAATAATTTTTATATATAAAAGTGAAAATGTTCGTGTGTGTGTGTGTGTGTGTGTGTGTACATTTCCCTACCAAATAACTCTGTCAATTTTCGGTCTAGAGACTCGAGATTTGACATAAGGGTTATTGAGAATTGGGAAAATCTTAATCAGTTTTCGGCCAGAAATTTGGCTGTCAAGGGGATCAAAGTTCGACGATTTGACCTTTGAAAACTCTACCAAACTCCTCCGCCAATTTTGGGTCGAAACATTTGAAATTTTAAATATAGGTTACTTGGATATGGATCAAACTTTTTAATTTGATTTGAGCCCCCAAAAAATAAATGTTAAGGGGTCAAAATTGGGATCAAACTTTTAAAAGATTTGACCTCTGCAGTCTCTACCGAATTACTCGGCCAATTTTTGCTCTAAACATTTGAAATTTTATATAAAGTGTATTCAGACATAGGGCAAACTTTTTAATCGGTTTTTGTCCGAGAATCTGGCTGCCAAGGGGTCCAAGTTCCATAGATTTGACCTTTACGGTCTCTAGCAAACTATTCAGCCAATTTTGGGTCTTTGCAGCAAGCTTTTTAATCAGTTTTTGGGCGAAATTTTGACTGCCAAGAGGTCAAAGTTGAAAGAGTTGACCTTTTAGAGATAGGTAACCTGGACACGAGTCAAAGTTTTTAGTATATATATATATATATATATCTACTTCATTTATTCACATAAATTTAATATACGAAAGTATAGATTTATGCGTAAACTTTAAGTATTTACTTCAAAAGTGCTCAATACGTAGGTAGAGCTAGTTAGTAATTTATATATTATATATCTGGTGTCCAAAAAGTCACTGAAGGGTTTTGAACTAAAAACTTTCTACTCTGTTAATTTTTGCAATTTTTGGGTATATTATTTTCGACATCGCAATTAAGTACCTAATATTTATTTTTTTGCTTAAAATGATATATTAAAATAAAAAAAAAATTTTTTAAATCTATTTGCCGCGTTCATATCTTGTGTATAAGCAAGTCCCCACAACGCTATTGAGAAAAAAATAAATAAATAAAATGAACGAAGAAAAACACACTCCCCACTCCGCATTGGTAATTGTGGAATTAGTTGATGAGTTTTGACCCAGTAGACATTTCAGATCTCGAAAGCTGATAGAGAAAGGAACACTCGAGCACACTACTTTCATTATTTTTGTAGTTTCTTAAACCTTTTCATTCCCCTGACCTCATCTAAAGTGGTTTCTATTTTTAAATGCATCCTCGCATAATAATGAGAGGCTTTGTCCATCTGCCACACTTCAATCGGAAATAATGTCTTAAAAAAAAAAAAAAAAAAGGTTTGGGAAATAGGCCCCCATAATCAGATATGAAAAGTGTTCGAAAAGTAACGTCTCCTATTTTTTATTTTTTATTTTAAATTCCACCCGAACAGATCAGAGGGGACTACAAATTGTATTGTTATGATGACTGAACTTATGCATTCATGATCTGAAAGTTTCATGTCTCTGTTGGAGATAGTGTGAGACTCTTAAGAAAGCAACCCCTGTCATGGACGTGTGTCAGAAACAGATGCGCCATTGAATTCCTCGCAAAAGTGCATTGAGAATAGCACGTACAGAAATATGTCAGCAAAATGTTCATTTCAACTTAACAACATATTTCTATTACCTTTGCACATGCGCAAATTCATTCAGAGCTCGAAGTGGTCTAATCTCGTCTGAGCTTCAATCTATGGTCCCCCCCCTCACCAAACATTCGCAAGAAACTCGTCTAGCTGAAAACACTATCGATAATTTCCCCCACTCTTTATCTGTGCCTAAACCTAAACGTAGATTGCATGAACAAAGGTTCTTTCTTAGAACTGCACGCCTGTGGAACTCCCCTCTGTTTGCCTGCTTTCCAGCTGACTACAATTTGATTGTCTTCAAGTCCAATGTAAACAAATTCTTGATGAACCGCCCCCCCCAAGTAATCCCATTTACAAAATTCCAACTACTCATGATTACTACGCTATAATCCCATTGACTAACGTATACCCATTAATCCTTATCCTCGAGTGGCATCTGGGCCTTGATAAGTGGTGACTCCTTTGTAAAAAAAAAATTAATTATTATCTATTTGTTAATAGCTCAAATGATAGGGAATGTAGCTGGAAGGCTAAATATTTTGCCCTTGGTTCTAGCTGATAGCACCCAAGTCATGTTTAAAAAAAAAAAAAAAAAAAAAAACTTTTGTAATCACCCATGTATGAAATATTGCTGTCACATTTGGGCTGGTGCAGCTGCTATTAGTCTCTTGCTCCTGGACTCGGTCCAAAAGAGAGTCGCCAACCTGATAGGTCCCGAACTGTCATCTAAGCTTCAGCCTCTGTCCCATTGACGAAATTCTCTTACGGTTTCCTGCTTTCCCAACTGTACTGACATGCAGAAGTTCAAGTTTAACGTGAACAGACATCTTGTTGCTAAACTCCCTACATAGTACCGCTGCAACTTAGGTCTCTGATAGTAGCCCCCTACATCAAAGTGGCAACGTGACTTGTTTGGAATGAAAATGTAATAAAAAAATAAATTTTTAATTAAAAAAAAAATAGATATTAAAATCAAAACAAAATAGGCGGATATACAAACACGCAGACAACTTCATGTTACATAGTTAAATAAAACCGACGCCCAGGTAGTCCGTCCACATTGGTATGGACTCATTACTGCCACGAAAACAAAAATAAAAAATAAAGCAGTAATTAATAGTTTGTTGAAAGCAGGTCAGGAGAGAAAAAAAATTGTTCTCCGTCTTTATTGTTGCTTCATGGCACAAAAGAATGTTTACGATTGTGTGGAAAGAATTTCATGGACATTTTTTTTCTATTTTCACTCATATGTCCTAAATAAGATAGCTGTCTGTCAGCTTAATACTTTCAGGATAAGAGACCTAAGAACATGCAATTTTGAAGTGACAGAAGCACATTTTTTTTTTTAACGTCAAGGGTGTGAGTTCCATCATAGAAACGTTGATTTAATTTGAATAAAATAAAATACGCTTGAAAGCCAAATCACAACGTAATATTAGGAAAATAAACAAATATTTTACTTGTTTGAAATTTATCACAAATATATTTCAGAGGTATACTTCATCCTCAGTATATTATTTTCTGTTTTTTTTTTTTTTTTTTTTTCTATTCTTAATATGAGGAAAATAAACAAATATTTTACTTGTTTGAAATTTATAACAAATCTCTTTCGGAGCTAAACTCCATCCTCAGTATGTGGTTTTCTTTCTTTTGCTTTCTTGCCATGTTGTAAGATTGGAAGGTTGGTTGTTTTTGTTTTACGGCATATCAACCTTTTTCAGGTTATTTAATGCCGAATCCAGTGATTTTGAAGAACAATTTTTTTAATAGAGTATATTTATTTTTAAAAGTCAGTTTCTATTTAACCCATAGTTGGGACCCTAACAGGTACTACCACTCCGGGTCAGAGTGGACCTAGGAGCAATGCCAATTAAAGGGTGGCTCCACACTCCCCAAAGCCCGCAAGCTGAGGCCTCACCATCGGATATAGTTTAAGGTCATATCCAGGGCCAAGATTGAAAGGAGAACAGTCCGTTTGTAAAGAGCTGCGCGTTGTATCTCGGCAGTTGTATTTTGAAATGTAGCAACAGTGCACAGGCAACATGAGAATAAATTTCAAACAAGTAAAATATTTGTTTATTTTCCTAATATTACGTTGTGATTTGGCTTTCAAGCGTATTTTATTTTATTCAAATTAAATCAACGTTTCTATAATGCATCCCATACCCTTGACGTTATTCTCGCGTTGCCTACGGACTGTTCCTACATTTCAAAATACAACCGTTGAGATACAACGCGCGGCTCTATACAGACTTTTCTTCTTCCAACTTTACAACATGGCAAGAAAGAGAAAAAAAAGAAAACATACTGAGGATGGAGTTTAACTCCGAAATATATTTGCTATACATTTCAAACAAGTAAAATATTTGTCTATTTTCCTCATATTATCTTGTGATTTGGTTTTCAAGCGCACTTGATGCATATTTTTTTTTTTTTTTTTTTTTTTTTTGCATTTTCATCCCAAACAAGGCACAGTACAACTTTAATGTAGGAAGCAACTATCTAGGACATAATTTGCAGGGATACTATGTAGGAAGTTGAGCAGCAAGATACCTATTTACATTACACTTGAACTTCTGCATGTCAGTATAGTCAGGGAAGCAGGAACCCGGAAAGGGATTCTAAAGTTTAGCAGTCCTCGCTAAACTATTAGAGTAGAAGGCTTTCTGGTAATTGGGGATCTCTGTGTAGAGGTGGGATTTTGCTGCTTGCCGGGTTTGTTGGGGGTATTTATATGGACGGGGTGTAAGGGTTTGTAGTTTAGAGCACCTACCATTAAGATACTTGAAAAACAGGCAGGGTAATGCAATATTTCGTTGATAGGACAAAGGTTGAAGTCTAGCTGCATGTTTGTCTCCGTCAAACTATACTCTTCTCTTCTTATATGTAAACTAGCCTGGGTACCTGGCATTGTCAGGGTGTTTGGAGGTGTGTGTTGAGCAAAAAAAAAAGAAAAGAAAATGGTAGTAGGCAGGCTCGAACCTGTACAGCAAAGGAGGAAAAGAATGTAAAAAAAAAAAAAAAAAAAAAAAAAAATGACATCTTTGACGTTGCGTCCATTGCCAAACCGGAAGTGGCAAAGGTTTAAATTAAGGCTAGTCAATCGAAAAGAGGGGATGACTTTCAAAAATATTGGCAAAACAAGCGAACCCCTCTTTATAGAAAAGTTCCGGTTGAGGGTGAAGGCAATAATGTTCTTAGCCAATTTTTCGATATTTATCGTCCAAAGGGTTGAGCTTCAAAACGATACTGATCTTGTGAAAATCAGTCACCTCTGTCGATAGTTTTGCAAGACATACATATATACACACATACATACCTACATTTAAACAGACAGGTGAGATTTATATTATAGAAGGCACTAAGTGTGTGTGAGAGACAGAGAGGGAGAGAGAGTTCCCTATGGACTCTGAAAACGGCTGCATCGATTTTATGAAATCTCACACAAATGTACTATGTGTCTGGGAGTGTTCTTAGTTAGGTTTTAAATCGGAAAATCCCATTTAAGAAGGAACAGTCTGATTTTGAACAAAGTTAACACTTTTATACAACCTAACATCACAAGTGCATTTGAAAAGTTTTATCATCACACAAGCAGAAGGGACCAGCATATAAAATCAGCAGTAGAGTCTTTGATTGATTTGACAGGAGCACGTAAGAAATGAATGTTTCTGTTTACAGCACAATTGAACCATGATACTTGATTTTTGCCTTTTAAATTTTAATGCAAGCCATTATATTTAAAAATATTTTTCATAAAATCCACAGTACGTTCTCTACAGTGCAATGTAGACTAAATGTATTTTGGACTAAATCACTGCAACTAAATTTTTTTTGGACTAAATCACTTCCTTCCAGTGCACCGCGGTGGATCCCCAACTAGAGCAGGCAAGATTGACGAATGGGCAATTTCACCGATTTCGATGACAATAAAAGTATTGGAAGTGCGGAACATTCGTTGATCCTTATTCAACCTTGGGTAACGTCGGTTTTTTTTTTTTACATGGGGGTCACCACTTATCAAGGCCCGGAGGCTACTTAGGGATAAGGGTTATTGCGTGTACAGTAATCAATGAGATAGTATTGTAGTAATCATTAGTATTGGGGGTTTTGATAGAGTGTCTTACTTAGGAGGGGGGGGGGGGTCAGGAATTTGTTTATGTTGGATTTGAAGACATCCAAGTTGTAGTCAGGTGGGAAACAGGCGAACAGAAGAGAGTTCCACAATTGTGCACTTCTGAGAAAGAAGCTCTGCTCATGGAATCTACGTTTGGATTTAGGCACAGATAAAGAGTGGGGAAAATTATTGACAGTAGTTTAAGCCAGACAGGTGTTTCTCGTGAAAGATTGGCAAGGGGGGGGGGGCGAGAGATTGGAGCTCAGACGAGCACTTGCCATGGAAATAATGATAAAACAACGACAGGCTCGCAATGTTTCTTCTGTGGGAGAGAGGCTGCATCCCCCACCAAACCACAAAGTCTATTTTGTACTCTGTCAAGGCAGGATAGGCTGTTTTTAGCAGCTCCTGCCCAGATGTGGCAGCAGTACTCCATCCTTGGACGTACTTGGCTTTTATACAGATAGAGAATTGCATCAGTAGTGCTAGTCTGTCCTAAATAAGATAGCTGCCTCTCAGCTTCATACCTTAAGGATATTAAACATAGGAACATGCAATTTTAAGTGATAGAAGTAGACATTCTGCACATTTGTCTCTGTCAATGTAGATAGCCCCCCCCCCCACACACCTAACCAACTTCTGAATTTTTGAGAAAAGGATTGATAATTTCGATGATTCAGACTGTTGTTCTTTGTGTTATTTTTACAACGTTTCAGCCGGTGTAACCTTTGACCTTTAGGTGTATTTTGTCAAACTCTAGAATCTGCACAAAATTTCAAGTAGAAGGATCCATGGCATAATGGATAAAGTACTTAGTAAAAATTCAGTTGTAAAGTACATCCTTTAACCCTTATCCTCGAGTCGCCTCGAGGCCTTGATAACATGGTGATGCCTGTGTAAAAAGAAAAAAACAAAAAAAAAAGTACACGCTCCTAGATTTATAATTAATGGTTTGTGTATTATATTAAATTCTGCTTAGTACGTGCTCACCGTTCAGCATATGCACTGCTTCTTTGAGTCGTCTGAATACCCTATATACGAAATTTCAAGTCTGTAAATAAAAGATTTGTTGAGTATATAGGTTAAGAAATGTCCTCACAGATATATAGATAGATTTATAAGTAATGGTTTGTGCATGGAATGAAATGCTATACTAGTTGTGCTTAGTAGGTGATTGTTGTCCAGCATGTTGCACTGCTTCTTTGAGTCGTCTTACATTCCACCGTTCTTCTGTCTATAATTAATGTTAACCATATTGCTTTTCATACTCGCATTTTTCTATGTAATCCATGATTTTTTCCAGGCTTTGCTTTGAAATAATATTTTCTTTTGTGTTCAATATCATACATATTGTCAACAATCCATGAAAACAATTACCAACTTCTTTAATTGACTAAATAAAAATAAAAAAAATCAAATAAAAGACGTAATTAAGTAAATAAATAGAAAGAAGGGACAAAAAAAGAAAAAGAAAAGAGAAACAGAATTAACGGGTGACGTAAGCGAAATATTATCAGCCCTAGAATTGCAAAGACCATCACTTTCGTTAACTCTCTCTATATAATCCAAATAAGATGGCATACAAGCAACATTCCCGCTATGATTTATGAAGGTGTAGATGACAAAATAGTTGCTATGGTAACCAACAGCCAATCAGAAGAAACTGTCTCTTGCATTCCTTACTAATTCTGAGAACTTTTGAAACCAGTAATATCATAACTTTTGTTTTACTGAACGAAAATTGAAAATTTAATTTAATTTCAAAATATAGCTGAGAAAGCGACCTGTAAACTGTAAAAATTGTTTGAAATTTGGTCGCAAAATGAGTGACCAGTGAAGCTTTAAAAAAGCAGTTGTAAATGAGTAAAACTAACACTTAACCACACAGCAGTGTTTGAATGATAAACATACAAAAAATATACTAGTGATAGGACGATTCCAATATATTTCCCGATTCCGATACAATCCCCGATTCCGATTCTTTGTAAATCTCTAACTATTTAACTATAAAATTGTTATTTTGACTCGATTACTGTAAAAACACATCTTAAATGTGCATATGTTTTCTAAAACGTAAAAAACACACTTGTGAGGGAAGGGGGGGGGGCAATCTAGAGATTTTAGTCTTACTGGAAGTTTAAAATCAATATTTTTTATTTTATTATTATTACAAGCAGTGGAAGATGTTTATTAAACCAAAATCAAATAAAAAAGATAATTTAAGTAATCGGTTTTGGCATCAAAAAAACAGGCTCAAATTTTTCCAATTCCCCAAAAAGCTGATTTTTCAGATTCCCGATTCTGATTAATCGTCCCAACACTAATACACACACACACACACACACACACACACACACACACACACACACACACACATCTATAATATAAATTTCACCTGTCCGTTTAAATGTATGTATGTATATTTGTATGTCTGCCTAAAACTTTTGGTAGAGGTGACGGATTTTCACAAGATCGGTATTGTTTTGAAGCTCGACCCTTCAGACGACAAATATCGAAAAATTGGCCAAAAACATTAATTTCTTCAACCTCAACTGAGCACTTTTCTACATGGAGGGTTCGCTTTTTTCTACCAATATTCTCGAAAGTCATTGCCTCTTTTCGATTGTCTAGCCTTAATTTGAACCTACGTCACTTCCTGTTTGGCGATGGGCGCAACAGCTAACGCGTCACTTTTTTTTTTTTTTTTTTTTCCTCCTTTGCGGTACGGGTTAGAGTCTGCTTGCCTTTTTTTTCTTTTTTTTGCGCTCGCAATTCCCCCCCGCCTTTTTTTGCTCTCGCAACCCCCCCCTTTTTTGGCGCTCGCAACCCCCCCCCTTTTTTTTTTGCTCAACCAACACCTTTACACACACCTCCACTTTCTCTTTCACCTTCGCGTCATGGGTTCGAGCCTATCTGCCTACTACAATCTTTTTTTTTTTTTTTTTTTTGCTGAACACACACCTACAAACACCCGAGCAACGCCGGGCACCAAGGCTAGTATTAAACAACAGAAGTAAATATCTCTAATAAATTGTTTCATCATTTAATTTTCCTTACCCAGGGAGGGGTGGGTGGGGCGGTCGGGCATTCTGTCAACATACTAATAACAAAGGAATGACTCAGTCAACCTGCACTTCTGAATAATATTAGCAGCAGCAGCAGCAGCCGCCATTAATGACCAAAGCAACAAGAGACAATTAGCAACGAGATGTATTTGCACAGGTGTCCTTTCTTTTGCGGATTTGTTGGATATTTGCCTTTTCTTCTTTTTTTTTTTTTTATTTATCTTTTTTTCCCCTCCAGATTAACAAACTTTGATATGTCCCATACATGCACGCGCGCGCGCACACACACACACACACACACACACACACACACACACTTTTCAGATTACAGATTGTATAATACTATAAAATTAAAAGTCGGCTATGGATTTTCACCGTGGGCCCCCAAAATCAACAAAGGTTAGAACATTCCTCTAATGATCCGGTCACTGTTGATTTTGCGGTCAGAGTGTAATATCCCCCCCCCCAACTCCACAAAGAAGGTGTCCCTTATCAAGGCCAAGAGGCCACTCGAGGATAAGGGTTAATGAGTGTACAGTGGTTAAAGGGAACATGCTGTAGTAATATTTAGTAGTGGAAATTTGGTAAATTGGATTACTTAAGGGGAACGGCTCATCAAGAATTTGTTTACATTGGACTTGAAGACAACCATATTGCAGTCAGTTGGAAAGCAGAAAAACGGAACAGAGTTCCACAGGCGTACAGTTCTAAGAAAGAAGTTTTGTTCATGGAATGTACGTTTAGGTTTAGGCACAGACAAAGAGTGGAGAAATTATTGATAGTGGTTTTAGCTAGACGAGTGTTTTTCGTGAAAGTTAGAACAGAGGGGGAACCATAGATTAGAGTTCAGACGAGCACTTGCCATGAAAATAACAATAAAGCAGAGACAGGCTTGTAACGTCTCTTCTGTGGGAAAGAGTTTGCAGGGAAGAGAAAAGGGCATCCTCCAGTGGGCTACGAAGTCTATTCTGAACTCTGTCAAGGCAGGATAAGCTGCCTCTGCCAGCTTATTCTGCCCAGATATTTTTTTTTTTTTTTTTTTTTTTTTTTTTTACATAGGCATCCACATTATCAAGGCCAAGAGGCCACTCAAGGATAAGGGTTAAAGAGTGTACAGTAGAAATTGGACAATATAGTAATCATTAGTAATGAAAATTTGGTAAATTTAATAACTTATATGAAACGGCTCATCAAGAACTTATTTACGTTAGACTTGAACACAACCATATTGTAGTCAGCCGGAAAGCAGGAAAACGGAAGACAATTCCACAGGCGTGCAGTTCTAAGAAAGAAGCTTTGTTCATGGAATCTACGTTTAGGTTTAGGCACAGATAAAGAGTGGGGGGAATTATTGATAGTGTTTTCAGCTAGACGAGTGTTTCTTGTGAAAGTTTGGCGAGGGGGGACCATAGATTGAAGCTCAGTCGAACACTTTCCATGAAAATAACGATACATCAGAGACAAACTCGCAACATCTCTTCTGTGAGATAGAGGTTGCAAGGAAGAGAAAAGGACATCTCCTACGAGGCTACGAAGTCTATTTTGAACTCTATCAAGGCAGGCCAAGTCCTTTCTAGCAGCTCCTGCCCAGACGTGGCAACAGTATTCCATCCTTGGACGTACCTGGCTCTTATATAGATAGAGAATAGCATCAGCAGTGAGATATCTACCGGATCGATAGAAAGATCCCACCATTTTTCCAGCGGCCTTGGCAACAGATTTGATGTACGTGTTCCATTTAAGATCAGGAGTAATGGTCAAGCCAAGAAGCTTGTCAAAACTTGAGGCCTCCTGATATGGCAACAGTACTCCATCATTGAACGTACTTGACTCTTCTACAGGTAGAGAATTGCATCAGTAGTGAGATATCTACTGGAGCAGTAGAACGATCCCACCATTTTTCCAGCGGCCTTGGCAACAGATTTGATGTACGTGTTCCATCTCAGCTCAGGAGTAAAGGTCAGACCTAGAAGTTTGTAAAAACATGAGGCCTCCCCGAGACGAGAACTATTCATTTCAATTGATGCCAGACAGGGATGAGAACGTTGATGATGTAAAGATAGAAGCTCGGTTTTGGATCCATTAAAATTAACCACCCACCTCTTTTCCTATTGTACCACGTGATCAAGATCAGAGGAGAGAGAATCAAAGAGAACTTGGTCATTTACAACTTTTGATGTGTTGCCATAATGGGAGTGTCGTCTGTGCATTTCTAGGAGGTCCACCCTCCCAGGCTTTGCCTTTGTTGGGACTTATTTGGAGGATTAATTTCTGACTTGTATAGTAAATGCAAAACCTTTTTTTCCTTGAGAACAATTCTTTTTAGTAAATAAACCGAACAAAGTCAATTATTGCATTCAAAAAAGATACTTAATCGTAATTCCCAAAAACGGGTGTTTTGGAAGGATTTTCCCTTTTTTTTTTTTTCAGGAAGTCACTTAGTAAAGGGGAGTTACTCTGGTAGCAGAATATAGTTAATCTTCCTTTTTTTGTTTAAATAATCAACGCCGTCCAATCTATCTATACATCTATAAAAATGAAATTGTGTGTGTGTGTGTGTCTACCTTTCTCTACCAATCTACTCTGTCAATTTTCAGTCTACAGACTCGAGATTTGACATAAGGGGTATTGAGATTTGGGAAAATCTTTTTAATCGGTTTCTCCAGAAATTTGGCTGTCAAAGGGGCAAAGTTCATTTGACCTTTGAAAACTCTACCAAACTCCTCTGCCAATTTTGGGTCTAAACATTTGAAATATTAGATGTAGGCTACTTGGACATGGATCAGACTTTTTAATTTGATTTGAGCCCAAAACAATAAATGTTAAAGGGGTCAAAGTTAAAAATTTGACCTCTCAGCCAATTTTTGGTCTAAACATTTGAAATTTTACATAAAGTGTATTCAGACATAGTGTAAGCTTTTTAATCGGTTTTTGGCAGAAAATTTAGCTACTAAGGGGTCAAAGTTCAAAGAATCTGACCTTTTGCATTCTCTAGCAAACTATTCAGCGAATTTTGGGTCTAAACATTTGAAATTTTGCATAAAGGGTATTCAGACATGCGGCAAGTTTTTTTTATCAGTTTTGGGGCAAAAATTTGGCTGCCAAGAGATCAAAGTTGAAAGAGTTGACCTTTGCAGACTATCAAACTCCTCTGCCAATTTTGGGTCTAAACGCTTGAAATTTTAGATGTAGGTTACCTGGACATGAGTCAACATTTTTAATATATATATATATACATACGTATATAAAGTTATGAACAGTATATAGGGCCCCGAGTAAAGCTGGGCTGAACTACTAGTATTTTTTTTTTAAAGTTCCCTTCACTGAAGTTCTTTTTGTGAAGATTGATAGCGACTTTCACGGTCGCTCTTAAGTGTGTGTAAAAACAAAAAAAAAAAAAAAAAAAAAAAATACTCTTATGCAAATTAGAATATTTCCAATATACTCCTTCATGAAGATTGCAATACATTTATTGCAATTCAATTAAAAAGTTATTTCGGTTGGTTTTACTATACACATAGGCTTAAAAAAGTTGTCAAAAAAACAAATAAATGTTACCAAACGCAAGATGTTACTCTTCTACCTATCTGGAAAAGAGTTTAATGTTTTTACTCACTTTAACACGTGTAAACGGCTTTTGAAAATCATAACAGTGTTTATCGACATACATGAAAAAGATAAATGGCGGCGGTCTCTTAGTTCAATACGTTAAGTTTGAGAAAATGAGTTCAAACTAAAAAATTATAAAAAATCCTGTTAGAAATTCAAATATATGTCAACTTATGTCACGTTAACATATATTGAGTCAGTTTTCTATAGATAATTTGAATTTTTTTTTTTTTTTTTTTTTTTACAAGGAAATCACCACTTATCAAGGCCCAAAGGCCATTTGGGGGTAAGGGTTATTGCGTGTACAGTAATCAATGGGATAATATCATAGTAATCACTAGTAATGGAGATCTGATTAAGTGTCTTACTTAAGGGGGCGGTTCATCAGGAATTTGTTTATGTTGGACTTGAAGACATCCAAGTTGTAGTCAGATGGGAAACAGGCAAACGGAAGAGAGTTCCATAGGCGTGCACTTCTAAGAAAGAATTATTTATTGATAATTTTATAAAATCAACAGTAGGTTCTCTACAGTGCAATATAGATTACAATGTATTGGGGACTGCAAAGAGGTATGTGAAGCTTCTTTCCGGTACACTGCAAGGGGTTGGGTCCCCAACTAGAGCAAGCAATCAATCGATTTGCTTAAAAAGAAAGAAAGAAAGAAAAAGAAAAGAAAAAGAAAAAGAAAAAAGGAAAAGAAAAAGAAAAAGAAAAAAGAAAAAGAAAAAAGAAAAAAGAAAAAGAAAAAAGGAAAAGAAAAAAGGAAAAGAAAAAAGGAAAAGAAAAAAGGAAAAGAAAAAAGGAAAAGAAAAAAGGAAAAGAAAAAAGGAAAAGAAAAAAGGAAAAAGGAAAAGGAAAAAGGAAAAGAAAAAAGGAAAAAGGAAAAGGAAAAAGGAAAAGAAAAAAGGAAAAGAAAAAAGGAAAAGAAAAAAGGAAAAGAAAAAAGGAAAAGAAAAAAGGAAAAGAAAAAAGGAAAGAAAGGAAAAGAGAAAGGAAAAGAAAAAGGAAAGAAAGGAAAAGAAAAAGGAAAGAAAGGAAAAGAAAAAGGAAAGAAAGGAAAAAAGAAAAAGAAAAAGAGAAAAAAAGAAAAAGAGAAAAAAGAAAAAAGAAAAAAGAGAAAAAGTGATTTCGCCAATTAAAATGATAATAAAAATTATGGTTGTGTGGAAAATTTGTTGATCCTCATTCAAACCCGGACAACGTCGGATCTCCCTGCTATTATATATATATATGTTTGCTTATAGAAAAGCCTCGTTCTTTCTGTTCCCTTCCTTTCATTAGAAATTATTCTCCTAGTTCACATACAAGACTGCACTACAATCCTTCAACCAGGCCACTTCCACGGGGTAGCATTAGGGTACAGGAAAAGGAATTGAGGGGGTGGATATGAGGTGTGATACAGACCCCCACCCTCCTCACTTTTGTGAAACCTGTAATTTCATCGTGGATAGAATGTGACTCATGTCTGAGCAAGAGTTCAAGCTCTGATGTCATTCACAAACTTTTTGAAAAAGAACTTGATTTGCCCTTAAAGGTTTTTACGGTCAAACATAACGGTCACAAAAGGGGGGGGGCACATGGTATTTTAAAGATCCTCCATTGTTATTATGACTAGTAGTAGTAGTAGTACTACTACTACTACTACTACTAAATAAAAATAAACAAATTGTGGCGCAATGGATAAATGTACTAAGACACTGGACTAAAGGGTTTTACGGTCACCCATTACAGGGAGGGGGGGCACAGTGTATTTTCAGGATTCTCCGATATTATGACAGCTTATTATTACTACTGCAACTAAACAAAAGGACTTGTGGCACAACGGATAAAAGTGCTATTAAACAGCAGAAAGTCAGATGGCTCAAAGAGACAGCACATATGTTCGATGACAGTCTTCTACATAAACCTAATATAGAATTCAACACAACAGGGGAATGATCTATATATTAATATGACAGTGTGTGTGTCATTTTCTGTGCCACGCTTACATCCGGGTCGTTTAATTGTTATGTACTTCCATCTCTTGTCATAATTTTACCAAAATTCTTCATAAGTTTTGGTTTCAGTTTCAATTATAGCTGATGGCACTCCAGTAATCTATTTTTTTATAAATAATTTTATCAAGAATTCTTCAAAAGTTTTGGTTTCGGTTATGGCTGAAGGAACTCAAGTATATATATATATATATATATATATATATATATATATATATATATATATATATATATATATATATATATATATATATAGTAATTTATAAAATATATATGGCGATTAAGCTACACTGAATATTCTGCGTTTCATCCACTGTAGGATAGTTCATCTGTTTTTTGGATTAATTTAATAATATAGCTATGCTTGCTGGGTGTGGGGATGTTTTTTAGCGATGTTTCGAAATTAACTCTTTCCATATCTATTTTTAATGTGAGTAAATGAATTCTTTTGAAAGTGCTCGACTGTTTTAGGAGCCAAGTATAACTACTTCATTTATTCGCATAAAATTAATATACGAAAGTATAGATTTATGCGTAAACTTTAAGTATTTACTTCAAAAGTGCTCAATACGTAGGTAGAGCTAGTTAGTAATTTATAAAATATCGCCATATATATTTTATAAATTACTCCATATATATTTTATAAATTACTAACTAGCTCTACCTACGTATTGAGCACTTAAGTATTTACTTAAAGTTTACGCATAAATCTATACTTTCGTATATTAAATTTGTGTGAGTAAATGAAGTAGTTATATATATATATAAGCAAATAGTTCTGAAAAAGAGTTAAAAACATATTTAATCTGAAAAGGAAACAATAAGTGGATAGTCCTTAATCCACAGTTTCGAAGAAATACTTTCCTTCTCATCAGAGGGTAGGAAAATGCGAGATCGGATTTTGCATACAAAAGTATTTGATGAAACTGCAAGTAAGTCAAAGATCTTACTTGATAACAAAAAGTGAAGCAGAGGGAATATGGTGAAGAAAAAGGTGATTTCATGTGAATGGATATTCTGGTGAAAGGTAAAGTATCTAATGACGGTAAAATCCAAAAATGTAAATCCAAGAAAGTTAATTAAATTTACATTTGCACAAGTAAAATCCAAGGAAATCGCATGATGGTCCAAAATAATCCAAAAGGCCGAAATCCATGGAATAATTCACAAATATGTACAATGAAAAGGGGAAAAAATTCCTACCCTCTGATGAGAAGGAAAGTATTTTTTCGAAACTCCGCGGATTAAAGACTATCCACTTATTAAATGTTTCCTTTTCAGATTAAATATGTTTTTAACTCTTTTTCAAAGTGTTTTTTTTAACATGTTTTATTAACTATTTGCTCTTATTATAAGCTCTATCTCCTATTTGGTTTTATCGAGCTTTTACATCTGGTTGAGATTACTTTATAAATAATAATTCTTTAATATTTATAATATACTTTAGTTTTGCCATCTTGGATCATTTTGGTAAATTTAATTGTAATTTTTATTTTATATATTATCATTATTATAATAAATAAATAAATAAATAACAAAACCAAAAAAAAACAAGGTTTAGGGTTTTGTTTTTTTTTTTGTTTTGTTTTTTCTATAGTTTAAACATAAACCATTAACCATTGGTCTTTTCGAAAGTTTCTTTTTAATGGTTTATATTTCAATTATAGAAAAAAAACTCTAAACCCTCAGCAATTAATTATGACACTACGTTCGGTGTTCTTCAAAATTGTTATAAAATTATGTACCCATAAAAATCTTATATATATATATATATATATATATATATATATATATATTTCTTTTTCATAAGTTTTTATTTCTGTTTCAGTTCAAGCTAATGCACCCAAGTCATATGGATATTTTTTTTATTTTTGAAATTGCAACTTTATAACATAAAAATCGATAGAACATTAACTCTATAATAATATATATATAAAAGCTGCAAGAATTAAAATATTGCAATATTTTTGATTCATAATGGGGTATATATTTAATTGCTGCCCACATCAGCAATATGTGGCACAAGGCCGGAAAGAAGGGGCACTCCTGCAATTTTAAAAATTGCCTGAGTAACCCCGTCAGAATTCCCCGGTCGGGGCGCCTCAAGCAGCAAGCAATAAACTTGCCCCACCGGAAAGCCCGGTGGCAAGGCCTGGGAGGGTGGACCTCCTAGGTATTACCCAGGCGGTGTACCTCAGTCCAACAGGTGCTGGGCCGGTTCCCGGCCCCTCACCTGTTGGGCTGAGTGTCAAGTGACGAATCCTTGACGTGTACTACCCTGTCTCCCTGCAGCCGAAGCCGCTAGGAGACACATCCCATCACAATGGAGTTGTAATGGGGTATGATCCCACACAGTCGGGCGATTCTATTTATAAACGATGCTGCTAGGAACTGACGAATCGAATTAAATCACGTTCTGCTACCAACCAATCAGAAACCAGAATTGCTTCATAAATATTAAACCTTTTCTGTAGCAATTTCGCATGTTTTTTCCGTCTCGACACGGTAAGAATATTTTGCTCTGTGGAACTGTCTACTGCAAACCAGTCACCTATCAGGACTTATGTGTAACAACGAACCATCGGAAACTGTTCTGTCTACTGCAAACCAGTCACCTCTCAAGACTTGTTTAGAACAACGAACCATCGGAAACTGTTCTGAAACTAAACATGGCTTACACTTCTAGATCATATTTAAGTATACTTTACGACCGGTCTTTGACGTGCGTTTGTGCTAGTTTAGATAAATACTTTTGGAGTTTTAACAAAAAAACTACAATACCAGAGCGTCTCCATTTACAGAATGCCAACATAAATATATTACATATGAATGAGTCTCCTGTGGAATTTCCACAGGTCCCGCTAGTTAAAATTATTTCATGTATGCATACATATGAGATATTCTAAGTATACATTTTTAGTATTTATTTTAAGACTGCTCAATACGCGAGTGGAGCTACGTAGTAAGTAATGAAAGAGAATCATCATGCCATAAAAGTGAAAGTGTCTGTCTGTCTGTGTACATTTCCCTACACAATAACTCGGTCAACTTTCAGTCTACAGACTCGAACTTTGATATACAGGGTAATGAGATTTGGGAAAATCTTTTTAATCTGTTTTTGGCCAGAAATTTGGCTGTTAAGGGGGTCAAACTTCAATGATTCGACCTTTAAGAACTCTACGAAACTCCTCCGCCAATTTTTGGTCTAAACACATAAAATTTTAGATGTAGGTTACTTGGACATGGATCAAACTTTTTAATTTGATTTGAGTCCAAAACAATAAATGTTAAGGGGTCAAAATTGGAGTCAAAGTTTAAAAAAATTTGACCTCTGCGGTCTCTACCAAATTACTCAGTCAATTTTTGCCTTAAACATTTGAAATTTTACGTAAAGTGTATTCAGACAAAGTGCAAGATTTTTAAATCAGGTTTTGGCTGAAAATTTGGCTGTCAAGGAGTCAAAGTTAAAAATATTTGACCTTTGCGGTCTCTAGCAAACTATTCAGTCAATTTTGGATCTAAACATTTGAAATTTTACATAAAGGGTATTCAGACACACAGCAAGCATTTTAATCAGTTTTTGAGCAAAAAGTTGGCTGCCAAGAGGTTAAAGTTGAAAGAATTGATCTTTGCTGACTCTACCAAACTCCTCTACTAATTTTGCATCTAAACACGAGTCAAACTTTTTAATATATATATATATATATATATATATATATATATAAATATATATATACATATGCACATAAAGTTATGAACATCTAAGACAGTAAACGAGCAAGTTCTCTCCAATTCTCTCTCCTCTGATCTTGAGCACGTAGTACAATGGGGAAAGGAGTGGCTGGTTACTTTTAATGCATCTAAAACCAAGCTTCTCTCTTTACATCATCAACATTCTAATCCACATTTGTCATCAATTGAAATGAATGGCTCTCGTCTTCAGGAGGCCTCAAGTTTTGACAAGCTTCTGGGCTTGACCATTACTCCTGATCTTAAATGGAACACGTATATCAAATCTGTTGCCAAGGCCGCTGGAAAAATGGTGGGATCTTTCTATCGATCCAGTAGATATCTCACTGCTGATGCTATTCTCTATCTATATAAGAGCCAGGTACGTCCAAGGATGGAATACTGTTGCCACATCTGGGCAGGAGCTGCTAGAAAGAACTCGTCCTGCCTTGATAGAGTTCAAAATAGACTTCGTAGCCTCGTAGGAGATGTCCTTTTCTCCTCCTTGCAACCTCTATCTCACAGAAGAGATGTTGCGAGTTTGTCTCTGATGTATCGTTATTTTCATGGAAAGTGTTCAACTGAGCTTCAATCTATGGTCCCCCCTCGCCAAACTTTCACAAGAAACACTCGTCTAGCTGTAAACACTATCAATAATTTCCCCCACTCTTTATCTGTGCCTAAACCTAAACGTAGATTCCATGAACAAAGCTTCTTTCTTAGAACTGCACGCCTGTGGAATTGTCTTCCGTTTTCCTGCTTTCCGGCTGACTACAATATGGTTTTGTTCAAGTCTAAAGTAAATAAGTTCTTGATGAGCCGTTCCATATAAGTTATTAAATTTACCAAATTTTCATTACTAATGATTACTATATTGACCAACTTCTACTGTACACTCTTTAACCCTTATCCTTGAGTGGCCTCTGGGCCTTGATAATGTGGTGATGCCTTTGTAAAAAAAAAAAAAAAAAAAAAAAAAAAAACAGTACATAGGGCCCAAGCAAAGCCGGGCTGAACTCCTAGTGACAAATAAATGATAAAAAGCTTTTGTCATTCATAATTTGAATACAATTTTGGACATATAACCCTGCAGCTTGCATATATAGGTCATCATTTTCACAAACTATGCATTAAATTAGGCTGTACTCCAGCAATAAAGCATATTTTAGCAATAACACATTATCTTCCATGTGGTGTATAGTGTCTGGCTTATTAGTGTAGGCATAAAACTTAATATATCTCCTAAAGAAAGTACTCTAATGGGGTTAAATCGAACGAACATGGTGGCCAAGACAACAGTTCATTTCGTGAAGTTATTCCTTCATCAAATGTAAAAATAAATTTGCACAAGTTGCAAATGCTGCACGGGTGTCAGTTTCTTCGTAATGAATTGCCAAACCAAGCTGAACTAAAAATAATCGATAGTTGCCAAATCTGCAATTAAAGAAAATACAGTTATCAATTTAAAGTTCAACAACTCTAAAAACAACACCCCTCCTTTCTCTCTCGCTCTCCCCACACACACACATATATATATATGAGAGAGAGAGAGAGAGGGAGCGCACTGACCTGATCCTTCGTCTCAACTCTTAAGACTTTTTAATTCAACTTTCTATTTTAAGTAAAACTTAAGGTCTTCATGTTTTTTTAGTTCTTATTTTATTAAATCGATTTAGTTCGTGTTAATATCAAACATATTACATAAACATAGGAAAATAGGACAATTACAAATGATAAACACTAAACATTAATTTATTATAAAAACTTTCGCATTTGTTTATATAGAAAAAAATAACTCATTATAGAAATGTTTGTTATTTTATTGATTATTCGTTAAAAGTGAGTAATTCATACTATACAAGTGAAGAGAAAATTTCTAATATGAGAAAAGAGATAGAAAAGGAAAAAAGAGGAAAAAAACAAAACAGGAAAAAAAGGAAACAAAGGGAAAAAGGAAACAAAGGGAAAAAAGGAAACAAAGGGAAAAAAGGAAACAAAGGGAAAAAAGGAAACAAAGAAAAAAGGAAACAAAGAAAAAAGGAAAAAGGAAAGAAAAAGGAAAGAAAAAGAAAAGAATAAGGAAAGGAAAAAGAAAAAAGGAAACAAAGAAAAAAGGAAACAAAGAAAAAAGGAAACAAAAAAAAGGAAACAAAAAAAAGGAAACAAAAAAAAGGAAACAAAAAAAAAGGAAACAAAAAAAAGGAAACAAAAAAAAGGAAAATAGACAAGGAAAAAAGATACAAGGAAAAAGGAAAGAAAAAGAAAAGAATAAGGAAAGGAAAAAGAAAAAAGGAAAAAAAAGAAAAAAAATGCTAATTTCTTCCTATGGCGATTTAAAAGTCCTTTCAAATGGCGAATTTCTAAGGATGGACGTCGAGACATAAAAGAATAACAAAAGCGGCCGTCCCATGAATCAGGTAAACGACGACGATGCAAAGGAATGTTGATAGGCCGGTGGTTCGGGGATGGGAGGAGGATGCCCTCGAAGTTGAAGGTAAAAGGCGACACACACACACACCTGGAGAGCGGGAGGAAGATTACTTAAAAGATTAAAATAAAAACAACTTGCAACAAGGTTAAAAGTAAAATCAGTTTCACGTAATGGCGGGGGGGGGGGGGGGGTTCAATTTCAATTGGGGGAGGTGGGGGGGGGGAAAGATTGAAAAAAAAAAAAGTGTTTGTCCAGAATTTCACCGATAGTAAAAAATCTATCTACTATTATTTAAGGAACTTTGTGTACCAGTTCATTTCCTATGGACCCGAAAACGGCTGTGCAGATTTTTATAAAATACTACACGAAGGTGCTTTATATGCCCGGCAGTGTTCTTAGATAGGTTTTGTATCGGAATGTCTCAATAAGTATCTCTATTATTTATTCACCGATTGGCCTTATTTTATAGGACATGGCAGAATCAACGACCGTGAGTACACCAAGACCCCAGTGGGAGCTGGGACAAAGAATACACTGTGTTAAATTTTGCTACAAGACAGGCTCGTTTAAGAAAACCCAGGACAGTTTCATGCAGCAGTTCGAATGTGAAAAGGCTCCATCCAAAAGCAGAATTCAGAACTGGGTGGACCACTTTGAGAAGTATGGGACCGTGGAGAACCTCAACGCTGCCAGAGAGAACCGTCCAAACCACTCGAGACGTCCCAAGAAGCGAACAGCCAAGCTGGTCGAAAGAGTGAGAAAGTCTCTCCAGCAGAGTCCGAAACGCTCTGTGTGTAAGCGAAGTCAGTCTCTCAGTATGTCCCGTGAGACTTGGAGGAGAGTACTGGTGAACGATATCAGGGCTTACCCATACAGAATACAGACGCTGCAGACCCTTACAGCCTCAGACAAGAAGCAGAGGAAGGCTATGGCAGTCAAGATGCTTGAGAAGATCGAGGAGACACCAAGTTTCCTTAACCTCCTTTAGACCTCAGATGAAGCCCACTTCCATCTTGATGGAGAGGCAAACTCCAAGACAAATGTCTTCTGAGGGTCATCCAGACCCAATGAAGTAGCCACCAAGCCCCTGCACTCTCCTAAGTGCACGGTGTGGGCTGCAATCTCGGCCAGAGGCATCATCGGACCAATCTTCATCGAAGAATCTGGCGCAGCAGTGACAGTCACCAAGGAGCGGTATGTGGAGGTCCTCAAAACCTTCAAGAGTGAGCTCCAGACCATCTACCCATCGCTCATGAGAAAGTTCTGGTTCCAGCAGGATGAAGCAAGTTCTCACACCTCAAACCTGTCCCGAGATTGGCTGAAAGAGAACTTCCGAGGCCGAGTGATCAGTCTCAAGACTGATTTGGAGTGGGCACCCCATAGCCTGGACCTAAGCCTCTCAAATTTTTTTCTTTGGGGCTATCTTAAGGACAGAGTCTATGCAGGGAAACCCAGATCCATCACGGAACTCAAGGAAGTCATCAGGAAGGAGATGAGAGCCATTACCAATTTGGTCTGTAAGAACGTCATGGACAACTTCGTGCTGCTCCTTAAGAAATGCACGGAGCTAAATGGAAGCCATCTAGAACATATGCTGTAGAACGGAGAAAAAAGGCCAAACACCCTAGTGTTTTGATGTGATGTTTTGAATATAATAAACTAGTTATGACCAACGTTTCATTTCATTTGGACAAAACACTAAGAAACGGGGCCTAATTAAAGTTGGGGCCAGTTTTTTTTTGGTCACCCTGTATCAATAATCGAAATAATCCAATGAAAGAAAGAACAGGCGATTTTAATCAAAGTTAACACCTTACATAGCCTAACATCACAAGTGCATTTGAGATGTTTTATTGCTACACAAGCAGAAAAGCCTGACACAAAATCAACAGTAGGTTCTTTGATATGACAGAGGTGCGTTCAAAATTAATGTTTCTGTTTAGAGAACAATTGCACCATGATACTTGACTTTAGCATTTTAAAATTTAATTCAAGCCATTATATATAAAAAATTTTATAAAATCTACCGTATGTTCTTTACAGTGCAATGTAGACTACAATGTATTGCGGACAAAGTCACTGCAGGGAGGCATGTGAAGTTTCCTCCTGATGCACTGCAATGGGTCCCCAACTAGAGCATGTATGTTGAAAAAAAATAAAAATAAAAAAATAATCAAGATCCAGAAATCTATTTGTCTGCGCCAAATTTGAATGTGATAATAGAAAAATGCGAGCATTTTGAAGAACATTTTTTAATAGAATATATTTGTTGTTTTCACGTCGGTTTCTATTTAACCCATAGTTGAGACCCTAACAGGTACTACCACTCCGGGTCAGAGTGGACCTGGGAGCAATGGTAATTAAAGGGTGGCTCCACACTCCCCAAAGCCCACAAGCTGGGGCCTCACCACTGGATATAGTTTAAGGGTCATATCCAGGACCCCCATTGAGGGACTTTTACCCTCTGCAGGGGGGGGGGGGGCAGTCGGCGTATTCTAATGCCCCACCGACAGGGCCACTACTTTTGGGATATCCTGTATAATAGTAAGGATATACGTGACAATAAATAAACATCAAATCTGTTGCCAAGGTCGCTGGAAAAATGGTAGGATCCTTCTACTGCTCCAGAAGATATCTCACAGCTGATGCAATTTTCTATCTATATAAAAGCCAAGTATGTTCAAGGATGGAGTACTGCTGCCACATCTGGGCAGGAGCTGCTAAAAACAGCCTATCCTGCCTTGACAGAGTACAAAATAGACTTCGTGGCTTGGTGGAGGATACCCTTTTCTCTTCCCTGCAACCTCTCTCCCACAGAAGAGATGTTGCAAGTCTGTTTTATCGTTATTTCCATGGCAAGTGCTCGTCTGAGCTCCAATCTCTGGTCCTCCCCTTGCCAATCTTTCACAAAAAACACCCGTCTAGCTGAAACCACTGTCAATAATTTTCCCCACTCTTTATCTGTGTCTAAATCAAAACGTAGATTCTATGAACAAAGTTTCTTTCTTAGAAGTGCACGCCTGTGGAACTCTCTTCTGTTTGCCGGTTTCCCACATGACTACAACTTTGATGTCTTCAAGTCCAACATAAACAAATTCCTGATAACCCGCTCCCTTAAGACACTTTATCAAATCTCCAATACTAACTATTACTACGATATTATCCCATTGATTACTGTACACGCAATAACCCTTATACCAGTGTGGCTTCCGGGCCTTGATAAGTGGTGACTATCATGTCAAAAAAAAATAAATAAATTAAAAGTAAGAAAACGTTTAACATGAAAAATATTTTGCATTTTTTTTTTTTTTGACTGGATCATTTCTGATCTGGGATGGGATAAATAGCAGATTGGAATGTGTAAGAAATTTACAAAACTGGTTTCGACGTGCGTCACTTTCTTTGTACAGCGGATGTGTTTCAGCATGTTTGCTTCTACTGGGTGGTCCGAAAGTCACTACAAAAACATTACAATAAAAGAACCAAGACCTTGTGGCACAATGGATAAAAGTGCCAAGTGACACTGTTCTAGTGGTCGAAGGTTCAAATAATCAGTCTCGGTAATACTCATGCTCTTGTTATTTAAGTCAAATCAAAGTTAATACAACTTAATAATTGGAAATACTTTATAGTATACTAGCATACTAGCATTTCAGCCCGGCGTTGTCCGGGTGTTTGGAGGTGTATGTTGAGCAAAAAAAAAAAAAAAAAAAAAAAAAAAAAAAAGCGGTCAATTTTTTAAAATCTAACCGCTATTCTGACCCCTTAAAATTTATTGTTTTGGGCTCAAATCAAGTTATTAAGTTAGATCCATGTCCAAGGAACCTATATCTAAAATTTCAAGTGTTTAGACCCAAAATTGTCGGAGAAAGTTGGTAGAGTTCTCAAAGGTCAAATCATTGAACTTTGACCCCTTAACAACCAAATTTCTGGCCGAAAACCCGATCAAAGATTTTCCCAAACCTCAGTACCCTGTATATCAAATTTCAAGTCTGTAGACTTAAAACTGACAGAGTTATTGCGTAGGGAAATGTACACAGACACGTTCACTTTTATAGACATAAATAGATATTACAGATGGAATCTATTTGAATGCCTAATTTGCATAAATTTTGAACGATTCATAATAAATTAATATTTATCATTTGTAATTGTCCTATTTTCCTATATTTATGTAATATGTTTATTCATATTAACAATAATTAAATCGATTTAATAAAATAAAAACTAAAAAAAAAAACATGAAAACCTTAGAGTTTTACTTAAAACAGAGAGTTGTATCAAAAAGTCTTGAGAGGAAGGAGCAGGTCAGTGTGCTCTCTCTCTCGTGTGTGTGTGTGTGTGTGTATATATATTTAGTATAAATGGTAATTAATAAAAACTGAAGACAGTGCTCAATACTGTTGTAGCGCAAATATGCGTTTTATTTTTTTATTACCGTATCTTTCTGTTAAGTTACATTATTGTTTCAGGAACCCCCCTCCTCCTATCCCCACATATTCCCCTTCCCCCTCATGTATCCCTATGCCCTCAGCCACACCAGAAATAAACTTCCCAGACCCTCCCCGCCCCCACAAGTTCCTTAAACTCCAAAACTAAAACATTACCGACATACCAAGCACTCCCTCCCACCTTTCCCCCTTGTTCCCTTCCTCTTTTTTCAGCTCTCCTCGCACCCCTCCCCTGACCTCATTCACTCTTTCACCCCATAATAACGAACATTTCTGTAAAAGTCTGAGGAAGCTACAGACGGCCAAAAAAACGGCTGGGTAGCTGAAACAATAATGTAACAGAAAGATACGGTAATAAAAAATAAAACATATATATATATATATATATATATAGTAAGTTATAAAATATATATGGCAATTAAGCTACACAGAATATTCCGTGTTTCATCCACGCTAGGATTCATCAGGTTTATGCGAGGAGTTGTGATTTTCTCGCATTTTTATATACGCACATTCTATTTAGTTAGCCAATCAGCTTTCTAGCTTCCACCGCACCCTTCCTAATCAGCCAATGAGCAGGCACTTACAGGACAAAGGTCCGGTTCACCCCCTTCCTTTGTGTGTGCTATTTTATATATATATAGCAAATTTTGACCGATTCACAATAAATTAATGTTTAGTGTTTATCATTTGTAATTATCCTATTTTCCTATATTTATGTAATTACGAATTACTTACGACTTCTACTCGATTATGGCTGACAGAACGAGAACAATCTACCCACGAGGATTAAATTAAAGGTTCCATTCGAAATTCCATACAGATTCTCCCAGCTTCAACACGATGCACCTAATGGAAATAAAAACATAGTCAGCGATAGGTTAGTTTGGGAGAAAATTTCTAAAAGCCATCCAATACATGGCAGCATGGCGTAACGGATAAAGTACAAAGAAAAATTCAATTCAAAATGACACGCATCTGATGGGTGAAGGTCGTAGGTTTCAACGACCAAAACTTTGTGCCAATAACACCAAAGATGAGAATAATCATCCGAACAACCAAGATCGAAACCAAAACCTAAAGAAGGCGAGTAAAGTACGATAACCATTATACCAGCTTAACACAATCTTTAAAAAGTTTTTTCAAACCTACTTATTCTTAACATAAGGAAGCTGTCACATGAAACATTTACACATGCGCAGTCGTGAAACAGTTGACAAATAAAAATCTGATGAGCTCCAGGTACCAATTTTTACATTTTGACTCCTTAGTCACAATTTTTTTTTTCAAAAATGGATTAGAAATGTTTTCCACATGTCTGAATACCCTTTATACCAAATTTCAGGCCTGCGGGTCAAAAATTCGTTGAGTATATAGGTTGAGAAGTGTCCTCACACATATTCTCACTTTTATAGATAAATAAACATATCTTTAAGGGTCTTTTTTTTTATGACACTCCCACAAAATCATGGTCCGAGTATCCTTTGTTGAGAAAAACCATGAAGGTCGTAGGTTCCCACGACTGAAATTTTGTGCCAATAACACCCAAGATGAGAATACTTATCCGAGCAACCCAAACCAATACAGGTTTGAGATTACACATGATTTAATAGTAAATTAGTAGCAAATATTTCTTGGGTTTGAGATTACATATGATTTAATAGTAAATTGGTAGCAAATATTTTTTGGGTTTGAGATTACACATGATTTAATAGTAAATTGGTAGCAAATATTTTTTGGGTTTGAGATTACACATGATTTAATAGTAAATTAGTAGCAAATATTTTTTAGGTTTGAGATTACATATGATTTAATAGTAAATTAGTAGCAAATATTTTTTGGGTTTGAGATTACACATGATTTAATAGTAAATTAGTAGCAAATATTTTTTGGGTTTGAGATTACACATGATTTAATAGTAAATTAGTAGCAAATATTTGTTGGGTTTGAGATTACACATCATTAAATAGTAAATTGGTAGCAAATATTTTTTGGGTTTGAGATTACACATGATTTAATAGTAAATTAGTAGCAAATATTTTTTGGGTTTGAGATTACACATGATTTAATAGTAAATTGGTAGCAAATATTTTTTGGGTTTGAGATTACATATGATTTAATAGTAAATTGGTAGCAAATATTTTTTAGGTTTGAGATTACATCTCAAAATTTCAGAATTTAGTTATATCTTTATTGAAATAAACTGTTTTTGTGGCTGTCTATTTTTTTGTGTCATGTCTGTGCACATTTGTTTTTCCCTTCTTCACCATAGCAGGTGTCACCAGCAAATATACTAAATATGTTTTAATATTTCATGAAGGACACCTACCAATATCCTCAAGTGATAAAATGAACAAAGTTAACCCCCCCTTTATGGAAGACGAAGCTCCTTGTTACTCTGCTGGGGCGATCCACCAAAATGGGATTAATAAACTTCCATAGCCAAGTCATTTTTTTTTTTTTTTTTTACATAGGCGTCACCACTTATCAAGGCCGATAGGCCACTCAAGGATAACGGTTAAAGAGTATATAGTAGTCAAAAGGACAATATAGTAATCGATAGTAATGGAAGTTCGGTAAATTTGTTAACTTAAGTGGAACGGCTCATCAGAAACTTGTTCACGTTGGACTTGAAGACAACCGTATTATAGATGGCTGGAAAGCAGGAAAACGGAAGACAATTCCACAGGCGTGCAGTTCTAAGAAAGAAGCTTTGATCATGGAATCTATGTTTAGGTTTAGGCACAGATAAAGAGTGGGGGGGAATTATTGATAGTGTTTTCAGCTAGTCGAGTGTTTCTTGTGAAAGTTTCCTCGATATAAACCCAATTGAAAACCTTTGGGGCATATTAGACCAGAATCTTTGCAAAAACAAAAGAAAGCCATCTTCTAAGTCCAAACTTTTAGTATTGCATCAGACATGGCAAGAAATTCCTCAAAATGATATTCGTTAATTAATCAATGCCATGCCTGGAAGGGTCCTAGCATTAAAAACAGGAAAGGGAATGTCAATCAAGTATTAGTTATTAAATTTGTGACCATTTTTTTTTTTTATTTTGTTTTATAAATTATGTTTATTGAAATAACCTGTTTCTATGGGTTTCTATTCTTTGCCGTCATGTCTGTGTAGATTCGTTTTTACCTTCTTCTCTACTATAATATGTGTCACCAGCAAATATACTCATCTTAGACAACAGGGAGGTCGTTTATATTTTTTGTTGTCGGAATTGTTTTTTAAAAATACATTTTCATCCCAAACAAAGAACACTTTGATGCAGGAGGCTACTATATGGAACATAAATTGCAGGGATATTATGTACGGCACAACGTTTTGGTCGTTGAAACCCACAACCCTCGTAGAGTGTAAAATCTACGTTCTTTTTTTCAACTAAGGAAAAATGTCTAGCTCCGTATTGTAAGAAATCGAATCGTGAGGGTTAGGCTTAATTATAAAAAAAAGTCAATTTTCAGAAATAGCTAGCATACTTTTTATTCAATTTTAAAACAAACCCTTATGCTATTGTCATTATTAGTGATTTTTTTTTTTTTTTTTACGAAACCCCTTTTCCTTAGTTTTTTTGGGTTTTTTTTTAAATTTAATTTTCACACCTAACAAGGCACAGTGTCACTTTGAAGTAGAGGGCTACTATCGGGGATATAATTTGCGTGTGCATTATGAAGGGAGAGGAGTAGCAAGATGTTTGTTCACATTACACTTGAACTTCTGCATATCAGTACAGTTGGGACAGCAGAATCCCGGAAGGGAGTTCCGAAGTCTTGCAATTCCGGGGAAGAAACTATTGGAGTAAAAGGCTTTCTTACACCTAGGGATCTCTACTGTAAAGAAGTGGGAGTTAGTTGCTTGTCGGGTTTGTCGGGGATAGTCACGTCGAGGTGGTACAAGTGCTTGCAGTTCAGCAGAGCATCACCATTAAAGTATTTGTAGAACAGGCAGAGGGATGCAACATTTCGTCGATGGGACAGAGGCTGAAGCCTAGATGACAGTTCAGGACCTATCATGTAGTTAAAAGAAACATGGATTTTACACTCGACGAGAGAGAGAGAGATGTGGGGTGGCCGGTGGCTCTTTGATGACAAATGATAACTCGGTCAGCATCCTTTGGCTGTGTTCCTCTCTGTCTTTTTCAACCTGATTTCATTTGTTTAGAGTGACAAACCCTCATCAAAAAATTCATCCAATGCCAAATTCCAAAATGTCTGTTTATGTTTAAAATCTTGGTCAGTTTAAGAATGATAAATTTTAAGGTTATCGCATTCCTCTTTCATATGTTCTGATTTCTGACTGACCGTTTCTGGTTTGGATATTTTCAACAATCCATCCATGTGTACACAACCAGTGATAATTCCGGCATTGCCCAGTACAATATGCAACACGTGTGGTTTACACCTGACGATGGTTAGATGGTTCATCGATCGAAATGTTGTGCTAACAACACCCAAGATGAGAATAATTGTTCAAACAATTAAAACAACACAAACATTCGTACCTCATCTCAAAATTTATACGGCATAATCATGTTGACACACCGGTTTCCATCAGATCACCAAAGTTAGGCAATGTTGAGCCTGGTCATTGCTAAAATGGGTGACCAATTTGGGAAATCCAGGTGCTGTATGTAAGAGGACATCGACATCTTTCTGCAAAAGTTGCAAAAACCTAACGTCGTCATATCCCCTAATGGGGATATACATGCGACTGGGGCCCGCTTGTGAATTTCATACTCCCATGAAACTTCCTCCTTCGGAGGAAGCTGATTAAACCAGAATAGGGTTAGTGCTGACTGCACATCTCAAAAATTCAGAATTGCATTAGTATCTCCTAGTGCAGTATTTCTCAACCGAGGACCCATGACCCCCTAAGAGGATACCGGAAAAATGTAATTCAACATGCGCAGAGACCCTTTCAATGTCTTTTTTTGTTTTTTTTACATGGTAGTCACCACTTATCAAGGCCCGGAAGCCACTCGGGGATAAGGGTTATGTACTGAAGATGAAGCAAAACAGCTGGCAGAGTTCAACGTTTCAACAGAAATTCCGAAAAAAAAAAAAAAAAAAAAAAAAAAAGCTTCAAGAAGGCATCCATAATGTTCATGCAATTCATTTTTGGTCCTAACCCTAACCGGACAAAAAAGGAGGGTGGACCTGTAAATTTACCCTTGTCCGTTCATCCGTCTGCACTTTTCTCAATAACTACGCTTTGGAATTTTTGGAAATTAAGCACAAACATTAAACATGGTACGAGTAAAAAAGTAACAGAACGGATTTTCCGGGAAAACTCCAGTTGGCCCCCTAGGGGTGCCGTTCGGGTTAAAAATGGCTAAAATTGACACTTCTGTGATTATTAAAAAAAAAAAAACACCTTTCTGAAAAGTCGTAACTAATTGATTTCTATATAATTTTGTTTGTCTATGTGGAGTTAGCCTTTTCCCAATAACAAACATGGAGACTTATACACCTGATGAAGGTTGGAGATTACAACGTTGACTAATTCACATGATACGAAAATTGTAACACTTAGAAGTGGATTAAATAAAGGGTTCCGTTTGAAATTCCATGCAGATTTCTGAGCTTGACAAGATACCTTTGAAGAACATTTTTATTATTGGATTCCCTTATAGGGGAATTTAGACAAAGAACACCGGTTTATATAGACTCCAAGGAGTGACTTCCCTTGACACACAAACATAATTAGAACAAGTTTGAGCATCGAGAAGGGAAGCCGCGTTAGCATAACACCCACGAGAGAGACACAGAGATGTTCTGGCCTTAATAGAAAATGTAAGGTTTTTCCCCGGCGAGAACATTGTCCCACTAGGAGACAAAGTAGAGCTTTAACCACTTCTAAGTGAGTACCAAATTATTGTTCTTTTTTTTTTCATTTTTCTTAAACTTTTTCTTCTAGGGGATGGGACATCCAACCAGATGTCTGACATTTACCCCTATTTTAGTGAGTCCAACCAAGAGATCTTTTCAGGATTCTAGCCGTCCCTTTCAGTGCAATCGTTTGTATTTCACTTGCACTTGGTTCACCGGGTATGCTTGCTATGTACTTTTTAAAGTTCTTTTTCATAAGCCCAGTTGCTCCTATGATGACTGGTATAATTGAAACGTCTTTTAATTTCCAATTTCGTTTCATATCATACATAAGTCCTTGATACTTTGTAATCTTTTCCCTCTCAACTCTGTTAAGCCCTGTATCTGTATTGTGATGTTATATGACTTCCATGTTTGTCAATTTGTAATAAAATGTGTATTTATGTACTTGCGATTTATCTGCGTTAAGTATTTATGTTTGTCAGCATTTCTAGTTTGAGTGATTCAACCAACTATGAAACCCCTAACGTTCCAACACCCTTATAGATGGGATTATAATATTCTATAAATATAAAAGCGAAAAATGTATGTATGTATGTATGTATGTATGTATGTATGTATGTATGTATGTGTGTTCGCTTTTTCTGTGTGTCTACAAAAGGCTTTTTTCAGAGAAGCGGTCGCTCGCTTCACAACTTTTTAAAACTTTTTATAATCACATATAAATCGTAATATCTCACAGTTAACAATGAAGCTCGCCTGTCTATTTAATTTGCTCGATTTTGGGAAGATAAATATTCAACATTTGTCGCTCGCCGTATGTGGGTTAGTCTTGGAAGAGGGGAAAAAAAAAAAAAAAAAGCGTTCAGCAGTAAATGAAATCCCGCAGTCAAACTTAACCTCATTAACTCATTAAAACAGGCACCTGCTAAATCCAAGTAATTAAATAAATTCAAATGTGTTTCCGTTAGCATGTCGCAGTGGGGCAATGGTGAACGTCGCACGTTTTTTGTTTCACACTTTAATTTACAACTTTGCCTCAACGGTTCGGGTTCGATCCTCATACTTACATTTTTTTTTTTTTAAACCCCCCACTCCAACCCCGGAGTTTCCACACACACCTCCAAACACCCGGGCAGCGCCGGGTACCCCTCGCTAGTTATATATAAATGTTTATTTATTTGCATCCTCATTTGTTATCCTCATCTTCTAGTTGTTTCACATTTCGGCCAACTATTCCTTTGGCGTTCGTCAGGTGGTTAACCGCTACGAGATAGGAATGCCGAGTCTTAACTGCATCCTCAGTAATTACAGCCTTCCATAGTTGTTGTCATCTCACCACGTTTTTTGGACAATTAAGCCTCTTCGGGGACAGTGGTGCAGTGGATTCACATGTTCAATCTCTATAAGCATTGTCTGAAGATAGCGGTTTGAATCCTATCCAAAGCCGGTCAGAGGATTAGTCGTTAAAAACGTGACGAGATGACAACTATGGAAGGCAGTAATTACTGAGGATGCAGTTCCTGTCCAGTCACGGTTTACCACCTGACGAAGGCCAGAGGAATAGTTGGCTAGAACGTCGTGGAACGAGAAGATAAGGATAATAGTTTGCGAATAAATAAAATAAATAAATAAATGAATAAATAAATAAAATAAATAAATAAACGTATCATTTGGATTAGGCAAGGTTTCAGTCAATGTAACCTGCTACCTTCTTTAGGTTTATAAGTCACTATAAAAAAAGAAATAGATCATTCAAAATTTATGAAAAAAAAAAAAAACATTTTTGAATTGAATAAAACAGTAAAAAACATTAAATTGTTTTTTTTTAAGCAAAATTCATTGTTTCAGGATCCAAACAGGAAATTGGATTATTGGCTTAACTAGAAAAGGATTAATATTTGTGGATTAAAAAAAAAAAAAAAAATGCTAAAAGTTCAGGAGGTCAAACGTTGCTAATCTACTGTGGAATTTTGATCAGAATTAAAAAACGCCGGAGAGGTGCAGTGAGTATTATTTATTTCTTTTTTTAGATGGATATCGCTCCAGACAAGGCATGAATCCACTTGCTGTAGGAAGCTAACAAGAATGAAACATTATTGTAAACAGCAGGAACAAAGGAAGCAAGGAATAGAACACACATAATGGCATTTATAGAAAAGACTGAGACTAACACTATCACGTCTGTGAGAGAAAGGGTTGCAGAGAAGAAGGAAGAGGAGGGGGAAGCAATCAAATTACACATGAATAGAAGCGTGTGCTCTATCCCAACCATCATCAATGAACCTGTTCGATCCTTATACTTACATTTTTTTTTTTTTTTTTAAACCCCCACCCCAACCCCGGAGTTTCCACACACACCTCCAAACACCCGGGCAGCGCCGGGTACTCCTCGCTAGTTATATATAAATGTTTATTTATTTGCATCCTCATTTGTTATCCTCATCTTCTAGTTGTTTCACATTTCGGCCAACTATTCCTTTGGCGTTCGTCAGGTGGTTAACCGCTACGAGATAGGAATGCCGAGTCTTAACTGCATCCTCAGTAATTACAGCCTTCCATAGTTGTTATCATCTCACCACGGTTTTTGGACAATTAAGCCTCTTCGGGGACCGTGGCGCAGTGGATTCAGATGTTGAATCTCTATAAGCATTGTCTGAAGATAGCGGTTTGAATCCTACCCAAAAGCCGGTCAGAGGATTAGTTGTTAAAAACGTGACGAGATGACAACTATGGAAGGCAGTAATTACTGAGGATCATCATCAATGGACCTGAGGTAATCTCGTCCGTATCGGACAAAGCCAAAAGCGTTGCAGCTAATTCTACCCTATGCGATCAGGGCCGCCAACCTCCTGTGTTTCCTTCTGTGCCTTAAAACATGCTATGTGACATACAAATATCTGTGCATGATGTTGCCAAGCTCATCAAAAACCTCGATTACAGTAAAGCAACTGGCCTTGATAGCATTCCAATTATAGTGCTCAAAAAGCTTCAAACAGAACTAGCTCCCATACTTACAAAGCTTTTTAAGTGTTGTCTTAAGAATTGCTTCCTAACACCCTGAAAACCCTCATCAGTATATCCTGTATTTAAAAATTCAGGTGATCGCTCAGATCCCTCTCAATACAGTCCAATCAGTCTCCTGTGCGTCATGAGTAAATTGCTGGAATCTGTTAAATAGAGAAGTAGTCAACCATCTCAGCAAAAATAACCACCTCAGTGACAAGCAATGTGGTTGCCATTCTGCTAAATCTATAGCAGATATGCTTACAGTTATATCTCATAGGATTAGTGAATCTCTCAATGGAGGCTTCCTTTCTAAGGCAATTGCCCTTGACATATCAAAGATAGGTTATGGCATTGTCGTTTGCGTGACACTGCTGTCCGAATTTTCACTTTCTGGTTACCACTTGACGCGTCTTCTCTCCACTCCAAAACGAACTTCTGCAACTTTAGCTTTTCTCACCCCAAATCCGACTTTTCTCTTCTACAAATACAACTTCTCTGCTCGCAATCTAACTTCAGAATGCCTTCCTTCCCCAAATCACTCCTCTTTTATCCCCAATCAGGAGCATCTCATTTGCATACCTCGTGGTCACCCTGTAGGCATATAAAGAAACAGGGCAGCCATTTTTGTTTCTTTCTTCTTCATTATGAACACGAGGTAAACCACACAAAAAACGCGGTCGGTCGTTCTTGTTTCTTTTTTCTTCATTTACACCACAGGCATAAAGGTCTACTCTACAAAATCTCCAGCTATGGTATAGCTGGAAATGTCTTTTCAATTATTGAATCATTTCTTTCTGATAGATTAATACGGGTAGTGATTGATGGGCAGAAATCAGAAGCTCACAGTATTAATGCTGGAGTCGTTCAAGGGTCCATCCTGAGCCCTACTCTTTCTGATCTACATCAATGATCTCCCAAATCACATCTTAAGATCGTCCATGAACATTTATGCTGATGACACTACCATCTATGGCAACATTACAAAGGCCGTAAACGACCAAGTTCTCTCTTATTCTCTCTCCTCTGATCTTGAGCATGTGGTAGAATGGGGAAAAAGGTGGCTGGTTATTTTTAATGCATCTAAAACTAAGTTTCTATCTTTACATCATCAACGCTGATCAATGACTGGCATCAATTGAAATGAATGGCTCTCGTCCTGGGGAGGCTCCATGTTTTCACAAGCTTCCAGGTCTGACCGTTACTCCTGATCTGAAATGGAACACGTACATCAAATCCGTTGCCAAGGCTGCTGGAAAAATGGTGGAATCATTCTACTACTCCAGTAGATATTTCACTGCTAATGAAATTCTCTACGTGTATAAGAGCCAAGTATGTCCAAGGATGGAGTACTTGTCACAGCTTGGCAGGAGCTGCTAAAAAAAAATTTATCCTGCCTTGGTAGAGTTCAAAATAGACTTCATAGCCTACTGGGGGATGCCGTTTTCTCTTCCCTGCAACCTCTTTCCCCACAAGAGACGTTGCGAGCTTGTTTCTGCTTTATCATTATTTTCATGGCAAGTGCTCGTCTGAGCTCCAATCTATGGTTCCCCCCTGCCCTGACTTTCATAAAAAACGCTCGTCTAGCTGAAATCATGATCAATAATTTCCCCCACTCTTTATCTGTGCCTAAACCTAAACGTAGACTCCATAAACAAAGCTTCTTTCTTAGAACTGCACGCCTGTGGAACTCTGTTCCGTTTGTGTGCTTTCCAGCTGACTATAACATGGTAGTCAGCAAGTCCGACATGAACGAGTTCTTGAAGAGCCGTCCCCTTAAGTAATCCAATTTACCCAATTCCCACTACTAACGATTACCACAATGCCCTTTTCTCTACCCTGCAACCTCTCTCCCACGGAAGAGACGTTGCGAGCCTATCCTTGTTTTATCGTTATTTCCATGGCAGGTGCTCGTCTGAACTCCAATCTCTGGTCCCCCCTAGCCAATCCTCCACGAAAAACACCCGTGTAGCTGAATCCACTGTGAAAAATTTCCCCCACTCTTTATCTGTGCCTAAATCAAAACGTAGATTCCATGAACAAAGCTTCTTTCTTAGAACTGCACGCCTGTGGAACTCTGTTCCGTCTGCCTGCTTCCCACCTGACTACAACTTGGATGTCTTTAAGTCCAACGTTAACAAATTCCTAATGAACCGCCCTCTTAAGTAAACACTTCATTAAATCTCCACACTAATGTACTGTACTTGCAATAACCTTCATCCCTGAGTGGCTTCCGGGCCTTGATAAGTGGTGACCACCGTATAAAATAAAAAAATAAAAACATTTTCCCATTAACTACTGTACACTCATTAACTGTTATCCTCCAGTGGCCTTCGGGCCTTGATAAGTGGTGATTCCTTTGTAAAAAAAAAAAAAAAAAAAAAAAAAAAAAAGGTTCTGCACCTTATCAACAACTCTCAAATGGGACGGAGATTTTCGTTATTTCATCAATAAAAATTGATTCTAAAATTCAACACACCAACTCCACACTCTGCCGACAAAACGACAGACTCCACACTCTGCCGACAAAACGACAGACTCCACACTCTGCCGACAAAACGACAGACTCCACACTCTGCCGACAAAACGACAGACTCCACACTCTGCCGACAAAACGACAGACTCCACACTCTGCCGACAAAACGACAGACTCCACACTCTGCCGACAAAACGACAGACTCCACACTCTGCCGACAAAACGACAGACTCCACACTCTGCCGACAAAACGACAGACTCCACACTCTGCCGACAAAACGACAGACTCCACACTCTGCCGACAAAACGACAGACTCCACACTCTGCCGACAAAACGACAGACTCCACACTCTGCCGACAAAATGACCGACTTCACATTCTGCCGACAAAACGACCGACTCCGTAACTTCACATTCTTTCAAGTTGACACAAATCTACGCATGTAACACGCCTTCTTCCAACTTGTCCCCTTGTTCGCTTAATGTCCATTTTTATCCACGGGTCTCATTTGCATAGAAACGGCAGCAGTCTGCATCGCTCACGTAACCGTCAAACATAAAACCAACTGGATGTCACCATTTTAGCCTTTCTTCCTATTTTTGTTACACAATCAACCCTTTGAAGCACGCACACATGCTAGCCAAAGAAGTTACGATTTTCCCTACAAGAGAAAGACAGTGACGGGGGGGGGGAGGAAGAAAGAGGAAAATAAATTTAATATCTTTTAAAAGTGTTTAATTTATCACTTTAGGATTTTCAATTAAACGGTTAAACTTCACGAAATAATCCGAAAAGGGTTGATATGCCATTAAAAACAGACAACGTTTCTGAAAAAGAGATCCGTTTGATCATCCATACTTTCACACGATAACACTTATGTCAGCTGTTTTGCTTGGCAGCTGTCATCGAATTTATTTTCGTGCGCTTAATCTATAAATCCATTGTTCCATGCAAGGTTATTTTCAGCACTCGATCTACGTGGTGCCATGCAAGAGGCCTGGCAGCATGTGCTACGAGATCTCATGACTGGGGTAAACGCTATACAGTGACACAAGTGTTTTTCTTCATCTTCTGTGATGTACAGGTGATTAAAAAAAAAAAATAAAAATAAAAAAAAATTTTTTAAAAATAAATAAATAAAAATAAAAAAATAAAAAAAATAAAAATAAATAAATAAATAAAATAAAAAATAAAAATAAAAAAAATAAAAAATAAAAATAAAAAAAATAAATAAAAATAAAAAATATAAAAAATTAAAAAAAATAAATAAAAAAAATCAAAAAAAAAATCACAGAATAAAATTTACTCCTTCATCTTTAACGCTAACTGGAGGATCAACAGCCGGCCAACAGACTATCACAGCTAGCAAACGCACATTGTGTAACGAGTGACACACGTGCATGTTCAGTCACATCTGGTGCATCAACTGCGAGTGTCTTCCTCTTTGACAAGACACAAAAAAAAAAAAAAAAAAAAAAAAAAAAAGAATTTCCAACCTAATAAGTCCCCGCACTGTCTCCCAAGCTTCAGTCACTGTCACATCACAGGGCTCTATGGTTAAATTTATCTTTAGTCGACCTTTTGACAACTACATATTTTGTTTACTAGCCAGATAGAAAAATCACTAGCCAAACCCACGTGATTTTTGGAATACGATTTCGTTCCGTGACGAGTACTTATATCATAAAGAATTTTTTGTATTTTTTTTTTTTTTCAAATAAATGTAGTTCTAAATATGCACCGAATTTTATGTTAAGATTTGAACATATAAACATTTGAATTTCTTCAGATGTTTTTTTTAAACAGCCTTTCTTATTTAAAAAAAATTGTGTGTATATATATATATATATATATATATATATATATATATATATATATATATATATCGTTTTATTAAATAAATTATTGTTTAAATATATTTAACTTTGCTCGTTTTATTAAAAAATAAAAGGTTGAAAAGACATTTTTGAATCAGTAATAAGCTTTGGAAGATTGTGTTTTTTGGGGGGGGTTTCACCAATCACTAAAAGATAAGTGTTTAATTATTTCTTGTCATCATTTGCAAAAAAAAAAAAAAAAAATCACTCGCAAATGTTGGACAAATATGGTAAAATAATCCCAAAAGTGGAGTGTTAATAATAAGCCCTAAAAGAGCCCCTGGGGCACACCCAAGATTTATCACGAAGTATAGACAAACAAAAATTATATAGAAATCAGTTACAACTTGTCAGAAAGTTTTATAAAAATCCAAGGCATTAATTTTTTTTTTTGATAAGTACAAAAGTGTCAATTTTAGCCATTTTAACCTGAAAGGCACCCCTAGGGGAGGCAACCGGAGTTTTCCCACAAAATCCGTTGTTACTTTTTTTTTTTTTTTTTTTTTTTTTTTTTACTCATATCATGTTTAATGTTTGTGCAAAATTTCAAAAAATTCCAAGGCGCAGTTATTGAGAAAAGTGCAGACAGACGAACGGACAAAGGTGAATTTACAGGTCCATCCTCCTTTTGTCGGCGGACTAAAAAAAATTATTTTTTAATGTCCACACGAATTTTCTTTTCTCGCAATCGACTCAATACTAAATTTAGTGACATTACCCGTTTTTGTATTTTCTTGGCAGGGAGGGGGGTGGGGCTTATTAAAAATGCCTGTCATTTATTATTATACAAGCCTTGGTGCCCGGTGTTGCCCGGGTGTTTGAAGGTGTGTACTGAGCAAAAACGTGCTAGTAGGTAGGCAGGATCGAACTCTACCGCGAAGAAGGAAAAATATGTGAAAAAAAAAAAAAAAAAAAAAAAAAAAAAGTGCCGTCTTTGTCATTGCGTCCATCGCCAAACCGGAAGTGGCAAAGTTTTAAATTAAGTCTAGTCAATCAAAAAGAGGGGATGACTTTCGAAAATATCGAAGAAAAAAAAGCGACCCCTCCCGGTAGAAAAGTGCCCAGTAGAAGGTGAAGTAATTAATGTTTTTGGCCACTTTTTCGATATTTGTCGTCCGAGATGTCGAGTTTCAAAACGATACCGATCTCGTGAAAATCTGTTGCCTCTGTCAAAAGTTTTAGGCGGATGAAGAGAGAAGAAAGAGGAGGAGATGAAGAGGGAGAAGAAGGAGGGAGAAGAAAGAGGGAGAAGAAGGGGGGAGAAGAAAGAGGGAGAAGAAGGGGGGAGAAGAAAGAGGGAGAAGAAGGGGGGAGAAGAAAGAGGGAGAAGAAAGAGGGAGAAGAAAGAGGGAGAAGAAAGAGGGAGAAGAAAGAGGGAGAAGAAGGGGGGAGAAGAAAGAGGGAGAAGAAGGGGGGAGAAGAAAGAGGGAGAAGAAGGGGGGAGAAGAAAGAGGGAGAAGAAAGAGGAGGAGGTACTTATGCATTTTTGATACAACGAAAAATACGAACTTTCACGAGCGCTTCCGGGCAGATAACGAAAAGAACCGGAATATGCCAACGCAGAAACGCTTGAAGACAGAAAGCTCAAATACCCCCCCCCCCCAAGTATGTTACCATGCTGAAATAATAACTGTATTATTGAGGCAGGCATTCCTAACATGGAGAAGTCAGGGTGTTTTGCCATTATTCTATACTTTCACCTAACAATTTAATAATAAAAAAAGGGTGCTTTTGTACTTATGTTACCGAGCTATTTTTTTTTTTTTTTAAATAGTATTTTCAAGTTAAATTCAAGTTTTTCCATATCTGTTTTTATTAAACTGTTAGGTGAAAGTATATAATAGTTACAACACCCCCCCCCTCTCACCTTGTTAAGAATGGCTTTCTAAAATAATAACTATTATAATAATAATAGTTATTTCAGCACGGTAACATATAAAAAAAAAAAAAAAAAAAATTTATTCGATTGTTTTTGCTTTTAATTGATTGGCTAATCCCGAGTCTTTCCCCTTTTCTGCCCGGAAACTCCCAATAACGTTCATATTTCTTGCTGTATCAAAAATGCATAAGTACCAATCAAAATAATTCAAGGTAAAAAAAAAAAAAAAAAAATAGCTAACGATAAGTGTTTGATGGATAGATTCTGAGCCAGAAAACAGCAATTCTTCCCCTTGTGCGAGAAGCGTCACTCATGGAATGTGAGGACTAAAGAACCAAGTAAATAAAATAAATCTTATTTTTTATACGTCAGTGGGGGCAAAAGGTAAAATTTTACAGAAATTTCGATTTGTTCGTAAAACACGTGATAACGCTGTTCGCAAAATGTCGCAGTCTCCACGTGGGCTGTTATTGGCATAACATAACAGAAGAGATAGAAACTCGAAAATGTCTACGTGGGAAAGGGAGTGGGGAAAATATATCTACATATCTATAAAAGTGAAAGTGTGTGTCTGTGTGTGTACATTTCCCTACGCAATAACTCTGTTAATTTTTAGTCTACAGACTCGAAATTTGATATACAGGGTACTGAGATTTGGGAAAATCTTTGTGATCGGTTTTCGGCCAGAAATTTGGCGATTAAGGGGTCAAAGTTCAACGATTTGACCTTTGAGAACTCTACCAAACTCCTCCGACAATTTTGGGTCTACACACTTGAAATTTTAGATATAGCTTCCTTTGACATGGATTTAACTTAACTTGATTTGACCCCAAAACAATAAATTTTAAGGGGTCATAATAGGGGTCAAAGTTTTAAAAAATTGACTGCTTTTTTTTTTTTGCTCAACATACACCTCCAAATACCCGGGCAACGCCGGGCTGAAATGCTAGTACTTAATAGAATAAATGTGTGAGCTTAAAAATGTATATGCACACACACACACACATATATATATATATATATATATATATATATATATATATATATATATATATATATATATATATATATATATATATATATATATATATAGATATAGATATATATATAGATATATATATAGATATATATATTAAATTATATGAGGAGTCGTGAATGATGAAACATGTCAGTGGATAATTATATATATGTGTGTGTGTGTGTGTGCCTCTCCCCATTTGTGGGTACCACATTGGTCAAAGGGAAAATTATTCCAAACTCGCATTTAGGTAAAAATGCACTTTCGTATAAATAATTGAATTCATTCAAAACGTATCGCAAAAACATTAACAAATAAAATAACATGTATATATTCAATTATATAAATGCAACTTTGTGTGTGTGTGAGTTCGTTCCTAATAGACTCCAAAACGGCTGAACAGATTTTCTTTAAAATTTACAGAACTTTAGTGTATAAATCTGGGAGTGATCTTAGTTACGTTTTGTCTCAGAATAACCCCAATAATTACCGATAATCAATAATCGAAACCGTTATTTTAATTTATCATCGGTAAAGCTATTTTTTCCATGTGGTCGCTTAGCAACAATAATAGAACAACGGGTTATGAAAATTCTACTGTGAGTAAGTTGACAGCATGTTATTTTTTTTGCATGACATGGTCTGTAGGTTAAACCCCCACACGTAAATCTCTTAATATTCTTTTTGTTAACTGGAAAGAAGTTTATATAAAATATTGGTGCTTGTCTATAATTGGGCCTATAAAAAAACTATTTTTCTTTAAAAATCTTTATGATGTATGTACTTGTCATCGCACAAAGATGTCATATTCCAAAAATCACGTAAATCGATCAAGTAGTTTTTTTATTTAGAAAATCAAATATTATGAGACATTTTATCGAAGAATTACTTCATGCCATTTTGTTTACGAATGATAAACACTGCTTGCGACACCTATTGGAAATGTCTGGAATATAGGATCAACAAGGGCAGACAATTGACTTTCTAACCTCTAGAAAAAAAAAAACTTGAAAATTAAGACATTCATCGGTTTTTGGGGGCACTGAAAACGAAAATAACGTTTAAAATTCCAGCAAACGAGTAGTTTCCAAGATATGAAGAAGTGTTAGTTTAAAGAAAGTGGGGGATCACTTTTCTATAATAATTTAACGTATAATGATCACCCACTTTATGGCCACCTATTTTGGTGAACAGAATTTTACGTAAATTGAGCACCCACACATTGATGCCCCTCCAACAAAAATTTGGCAAATGTGTATTTCAGTGGTGTAAATTATTTGACAGACAAAAATTTATAAAAATTATTTATTTTTATATAAAACACATTATTAGGCTGAAATAAAAAACCCAAAAATTTAATTTTGATTATTTTTCCAACATTTTTTATTAGACTAAATGTTCAATCTGGCAAGGCCAAATTTTCAAAACAAGATGGCGGCCTCGATTGTTGTACATTTAGTCTAATCAAAAATGTTAAAAAAAAAAAAAAAAAAAAAAAAAAAAAAAAAAAAAAAAAAAAAATAGTCAAAATTAAATTTTTTCGGGTTTTATATATATCAGGGCTCCTTCAGTCTTTAAAAGACTACGGATACCCACGAAGGGGTGCCTACACATGAAATTTTTATAGCAAGAGGTGCACAATCTCTAACCACACATCTCTCGAGTCGACATTGTTAAATACCAATGGCAAGTGAAGTGTATGTACAAGACGACTGGAAACAATGCTGAGATAAGCGGAGAGCACATACAGCACCTAGAATTCCCAAATAGTCACCCATCTGGTACTAACCAGGTTCAACGTTGGTTAACTTCAGTGATCTAACAAGAACCAGTGTGTCAACGTGATTATGCCGTACATACATATATATATATATATATATATATATATATATATATATATATATATATATAATATATTTGTAGTAATCGACATACAGTCCTGTTTCGTTGTATCACAACTCATCAGTGCCGCTAGACTAGCATCTCTCCCTAGCCAAGGATTGAACCTAGAACTATCGTGTTGACAGTCAGCAGTTCTTCCACTCGACCATGAAGGCGACACCCGTAAATAACTAGTCGGAATGTCTATTTAAATGGACACCCGCCACCACTTATATATATATATAAAAAATACTGATTTCAAAAGATTTTAAAAATGACTCATCAGCTAGAATCGAAACCAAAACATTTGACATTCCAGCTGCATTCCCTACTGTAGAGCTATCAACAGATAGATAAAAATGTAAAATTAAACCCTTCAAGCTATGAATGGATTTGCGTATGTGCAGAAGTAATAGTCTTGGTTGAAATGCAAAAATGTTCAACTTGACGACATATTTCTGTACGGCCTATTCATCCATCCAAACAAAGATTTTACTTGGTTTAAACCATCTTTGGTGTATGATCACTAGTGCTATGACAACAGCATATTCTTTTCCTTGTTTTGATTCTCAGATATGTATCCATTGATATCTTATGTTTTTATGTAGATGATGTGGTTCTCGGTTGATTGTGTCTATGTCAGATACACACTCAAGAGTCTGAGAGACAGATACACACTCAAGAATATGCTGTTGTCATAGCCGTAATGATTACGATTTCCTGTTAATTTCAGTGTTATGTGACCAGTAGTTTCAGAGTTTATCGGTTAAATATTTTCACACAGACACACATACCAGGTGTCTTCAATAAATTTCCAGACTTTTTTGTACAGGCATTCAAAATTGTCGTAGACTCTTAAAAATTTAGTATATTATTGCTATACATCCTATGAGATGACTGACCAATTTTTATGATTTCAGCTTCAAATGAACAGCTACAGCAGGAATTGGAATACACCCTACTAAAGCCTGATTATAACGTTTGTTGAATTTCAAAAATGCAACCTGGACGTGAGGACACTTTAGAAAAAACGATATGCAATAAAATTATTTTTTAAACTTGAAAAAATGCCACAGAAACGTATGGAATGCTTCAGACAGCTTTTGGACCATCTTGCATGAATCGGGCATCCGTTTTGAGTGGCATAAGAGATTCAAGGAAGGCAGGGAATCTGCGAGGGATGATGAGAGGTGTGGGAGGAGCAAGAAAGTCAGAACACCAGAGTTGATTAGCCAAATAAAGAATTTCATGAAACTTGGCAGATATAAGTTGACTTCTACACATGCGCAAATATACATTTAGATATTAAACGCATTAATTTTGAAGGTTTTGATGCCTATTTGTTATTACGTCGTGTGGTAGTGAATATCGCTGGAAAGATAAATGTTTTGGTTTCATTTCGAGCTGATGGCACCCAAGTCATATTTTTTTCACTTTTGAAATCACTTCTATATATTAGGTACAATATAATATTCAATAGAGAATTGGCTCTATAATAATAATGACATCTGCATAAATTAAAATATCATATTTAAGCGTATTTTAAAACCGGGCAACGTCAGGTGGCCCACTAGTGTAGCAATGATAGGACAGTTAGTGATAGATTTAATGTTAAAGTGGAAGTACATCAGTGGGAGTACTGTTTGTCGGTTTTCATTCATGTCTTAGAATCATTGTTCAAGAAGTTTTGTACAAGTTGCCTGGAAGAGATAGAGATACACAGTTTGATGTTAGTGTGGGAACTGTACATTAAATTATTCGCAATGAACTGAAAGATGCGGAAAAGTTGTACAAATGCACTAGTCCAAAACCTCATACTTGACCAAGATGGACATCAAGAAAGTTCCTCATCCTCTCTATAGTCCAAACTGAATTGGAATACACCCTACTAAAGCCTGATTATAACGTTTGTTGAATTTCAAAAATGCAACCTGCCTGGACGTGAGGACACTTTAGAAAAAACAATATGCAATAAAATTCTTTTTTAAACTTGGAAAAAATGCCACAGAAACGTATGGAATGCTTCAGACTGCTTTTGGACCATCTTGCATGAATCGGGCATCCGTTTTGAGTGGCATAAGAGATTCAAGGAAGGCAGGGAATCTGTGAGGGATGATGAGAGATGCACTAGTCCACCTCATACTTGACCAAGATGGTATTTATTTGCTCCCCCACTGAGCAAATTAGGCACAAGGCCGTTTTTAATGTGAGGTAAAAACCAGCTCCCCAAAAAGGGGGCACTCTGGTTACCAAAAATAATAATTGTCCCAGTATAGAGGGTTTCCCCTCCATTGACTGGTACAAATTATCTTAAGTGCAGCATCTGCCGGAACAGATGGTATTTATTTGCTCCCCCACCGAGCAAATTAGGCACAAGGCCAATTTTTAATGTGAGGAGTGAAGGAAGGGGGAAGGGAAAAAGGGGACCAGCTCCCGAGAGGTGGGAAATGGGAGCTGGTTAAAGGTCAGGCATGTGGGGTTGCCCCCACATCTGGTCTTTGCTAGTCATAGCTAGTCATAGCTTGCAGCATCTGCCGGAACAGATGGTATTTATTTGCTCCCCCACCGAGCAAATTAGGCACAAGGCCAATTTTTAATGTGAGGAGTGAAGGGAGGGGGAAGGGAAAAGGGGACCAGCTCCCGAGAGGTGGGAAATGGGAGCTGGTTAAAGATCAGGCATGTGAGGTTGCCCCCACATCTGGTCTTTGCTAGTCATAGCTAGTCATAGCTTGCAGTATCTGCCGGAACAGATACTACACTTTGATCTTAGTCAAAAAACCAAGTAAAAAAAAAAAAAAAAAAAAAAAAAAAATACTTGACCAAGATGGACATCAAGAAAGTTCCTCATCCTCTCTATAGTCCAAACCTTGCTCCCTGTGACTACATAAAAAGACGGAGTTTAGTGATGGATAGCCTGTGAATTTTTGTATCCTATATAATCAGATAGATTTTAAGATGAAACGGGGCACAAAACTGGTTAAAAAAAAAAAAAAAAAAAACGCAATGTCCCTTTAGCATCCCCGAACAAGACAAATCAGGAAGCTGGGTTGTAAGTTTATGATGTGATCTTTAAGAATCAGGGGGGGAGGGGAATGTGGTTATTCCCTAAGCTCAAGGAAAACCTTAGAGGCTGTCATTATGAGACAATTGAGAAAATGAGGCAGTGACGAGGGTCATGGACGTGCTCACACAAGAGGATGTTTATGGGGTCTTCCGGAAGTTGTTGGAACGGTGTAACAAGTGCATTGCAGCCGGAGGAGATTACTTTGAAAGGGATTAGAGTTTCATATGCGTACTATCAATAAAAGTGCTCATACAAAAAAAAAGTCTGGAAACTTACTGAAGGTATTTCGTACATACATGTCTTATTTATAACAAATAGAATTTCATTGTTCTCACAAAATCAAGTAATTATCTATACTATTAACAAAATTCTAAATGTTTGTTTATTTATGTGTGCGTGTATATATATACCAATAAAACTTTCGAACGGATGCACCGAACTGAAAAATTATTTTTTTCCCTGAAAAGTGGGAGTGCCTAGATTGTCCTCATCTATATATGGTTCGTAACAATGCCGAGTCACACAAAAAAGCCCAAAATGAGGGTTTTTAGGCCGTTTTGTTTTTGTCGAAAAAGTTACCTGCCCATGTCAATGGAATTTAGCACTGTCAGTCTACAGTTGCGGTAACATCTTTCGGCATACGGACAGGACTTGTGGCGCAATGGATAACGCGTCTGACTACGGATCAGAAGATTCCAGGTTCAAATCCTGGCAAGTTCATAATAATTTTAACAATCATTTTATCTAACGTTTACTCATTATCCTTACCCTTAGGGTATTTTTGTTTTTTCAGTGATTTTGTTTTGTGCATATGGGAATTTCCCATACTCCGAGTTCACAGGGTAAGCGTTGATGGTAAGACGATGTTGAGTGTACCCGATTTTGTGTTTGACTCGGCATTGTGTGTGCTGACGTGGCGCAGCCACTAGTTACTAATAAAATTGAACTAAAATAAATAGTATCGACTTTCAAACGTAACAATTTATGAATAATAATAAAGAACAACAATAATAATAACAATGCTTCTGATAGAAAGTGGCAAGATCGACAGCTATGGAGTAGTAGTGGGGCAGGTAACCGAAACAATCTTTCACTTTGTGCTTGTATCACTAAATGAAGAATTCTTACGGAATATTGAGGTAACCTGCCCCACTATAGCTGGGAATATCCTCTCAGTTATAAAATCTTTTCTCTCTGATAGGCTTATAAGAGTAGTCATTGATGGGCAGAAATCAGAAACTCACTGTACTAACGCTGGTGTCTCTCCGGGTTCCATCATGGGTTCAACCCCATTTCTGATCCTCATCAATGATCCCCCAAATCACATTGTCAGGTCAGTCCTGGATATGACCTTAAACTATATCCGATGGTGAAGCCACAGCTTGCAGGCCTTAGGGAGTGTGGAGCCACCCTTTAATTGCCATTGCTCCCAGGTCCACTCTGACCCGGAGTGGGAGTACCTGTTAGGGTCCCAACTATGGGTTAAATAGAATACGACTTAAAAAACAAATATACTATATTAAAAAATCGTTCTTCAAAATCACCAGATTCGGCATTAAATAACCTGAAAAGGGTTGATATGCCGTAAAACAAAACAACCAACCAACCAACATTGTCAGGTCATTCGTAGACATTTATGCAGACGAAACAATCTATGGCAACACTTCAAAGACCAGCAATGACAAAGATCTTTCATATTCTCTCTCTTCTGATCTTGAGAACGTGGTGCAATAGGGAAAAAGGTGGCTGAATAATTTTAATACATCGAAAACCACCTTCTCTCATCATCCACGCGCGAATTGAAATGAATGGTTCTAGTCTTGGGCAAGCCCCATGTCTTGACAAGCTTCTGGGACTGACCTTCACTCCTGATATGAAATGGAATACATACATCAAATCGATTGCCAAAATCGCTGGATAAATGGTTGGATCACTATCGCTCCAGTAAGTATTTCACTCCCGATGCGATGCTCTATCTATAAGAGCCAGGTACACCCTAAAATGGAGTACTGTTGCCACATCTGGGCAGAAGCTCCTCAGCATGGCCTATCCTGCCTTGATAGAGTTCAAAACCAGCTTCGAAACCTAGTAGGTGATGCCCTTTTCTCTTCCCTGCAACCACAGAAGAAACGTCGTAAGCCCATCTCTGCTCTATCGCTATTTTCATGGTAACTGCTCGTCTGAACTCCAATCTATGGTTCCCCCCCTCATGCCAAACTTTCACAATAAAAAAAAACACTCAACTAGCTACAACCAGTATATATGATTCTCCCCCACTCTCTGTGCCTAAATGTAAATGCAGATTCCATGAACAAAGCTTTTTTCCTAGAACTGCCTGCCTTTGGAACACTGTTCTGCTGGCATGCTTCCCAGCTAAATACAACATGGTAGTCTTCAAATCTAATGTAAACAAGTTCCTGTTAAGCCGTCCTCATAAATAATCCAATTGCACCCAATTTACACTATTAACGATTAATACACTACCACCTTATTAACACTTATCCTCGAGTGGCCTCCGGGCCTTGATAAGGGGGAAAAAACAACAAAAAAACAATAACAGTCTACTGACAGCTGCACAGAACAACATAATTAGAATTAACCACATTTAAGTTAAAATAGATAAAACACAGGAAAATAGTAAATGTAGACTCTGTGGACAAGGACACCAAACAATAAACCACATAAGTGAATGCAGCAAACTAGCCCAAAAGGAGTATTAGGACAGGCAAAACTGCACAAGGAAAGCAGTGCATGGAGAGCTTTACCAACGACTGCACCTTGAACATGCGTACAAATGGTTCCAACACAAACCAGAGACAGTACTGGAAAACGAAAACCACAAAATCGTTTAAGACATGGATGTACAAACAGATAAATTCATCCAAGCAAGAAGACCAGGCATCATAATAATTAACAAGAAGGAAAGAATCTACCAAATTGTGGATTTTGCCTTCCTAACAAGTCACAGGGCGAAGATCAGAGACAGAAAAACAGAACAAATCTGCGAAAAATTGGCAGAAAACTGAAAGAAATATGGAACACAAAGAAAACCAATTTAATACCAATAATTGTAGGAGCACTAGGAACAGCCCGAAAGAATTTGGAAAAAAAAAAAAAAAAAAAGAGAGAAATTGGAATCAAAGGGAAGATTAAGATTATGCAATGGATGGCAATGCTGAAAACAGCTGAAATCTTAAAGGGAAACTCTTGAGTGCGGAAACTAATTCAGATGAGCAAAAAACGCTAACCAAACACATAGAAAATGCAACAAAATGTAAAAGAAAACGAAACCAAGAAAACTGAAACTGCGAAATTGTAAATTGACTATCCCCCCGCCCCCCCCCCCAAAAAAAAATTATAGTGCCAACATCTAGAAACACACCGAATAGTCGAAAGAATTAAGGAGGATGAAAAGAATTAGGGACAGAAAGCGCTAATCAGACCTCTACTGGATGGTTGTGAATGGGGATTGGGACTTTGGAGTGGTGGGAAGTTTATTGCCGCCTAAATTCTAGCTAAGAACAATGGTTGCTGGCAGCAAGAAATCGATGGAAAACGACTGTTGCAATAACACAATAAATAGTATCGACTTTCAAAACATAATTTGTGAATAATAATAATGAAAAATAATAGAAAGAATGCTTCACAAGATCACCAGCTATGGAACAGATTGCAAAGGTTTTCCGAAAATGGTGGAGAGTACTGAAAATCTAGGGAGACTTGATGTCATCCAGACTCCAGGGAACACCACCGGTTGTTGTCAGTGCGCGATCTCTGATGACCTGTGTGAGAACTCCTAAGGTCATCTATAAAGATCACCAAAGTAAACAAGCACCTTTCAAAAACCCGAGATGCGTATTTCTTGTAAACTACGAGAAGCGCGTCTTTGTATACCAATGACTTCGAAATGTGATCAGTTCAACAACAACTCACTCGCGGGAAAGGGAGAGCGGGGGGGGGGCGTTTAGGAGAATTGAATTTGCTTAACAAAAGAAGAAAAGGGTACATGTCACCCTGAATATTTGTCAGGTAGACGCATAAGTAGATAACCTGTAGATTGTTGTGAGTGACGTCACCAGATTTTTTATTTTATGTTCTCGTGGGCAGGAAAATAGGGAAGGAGAATTGCCTTTTTTTTTCTTTTTTTTTTGTCTATCTTTATCTTAGGCATTTTGTACTATAAACAATAAAACTGAAATTATATATATATATATATATATATATATATATATATATATATATATATATATATATATATATATATATATTAGTCTTGGAAGCGTTTTTAACCTTGCAAACTATACAAAAAAAATTTGTTAAGTCCTTCGTTGAAAAACTATTATTTGTTTTGTTTTGTTTTTTTTATTCAATGTTCGCTCCAAACAAGGCACAGTGCCACTTTGAAATAGGAGGCTACTATCGGGGACATAAGTTGCAGGGTGCAGGGCCGCAGGGGTATTATGAAGGGAGATGAGTAGCAAGATGTTTGTTCACATTACACTTGAACTTCTGCATGTCAGTACAGTTGGGAAAGCAGAATCCCGGAAGGAAGTTCCAAAGTCTAGCAGTTCTGGGGGATTATTTAGTTATTAGAGTAGAAGGCTTTCTTACACCTAGAGATCTCTACTGAAAGAGGTTGGATTAAATTGCTTGTCGGGTTTGTCAGGGATATTTATGTTGAAGGTGTACAAGGGCTTGTAGTTCGTCAGAGCATTCACCATTAAAATACTTGTAGGACAGGCAGAGGGATGCAACATTTCGTCGATGGGACAGAGGCTGAAGCCTAGATGACAGTTCAGGACCTATCAGGTTGGCGACTCTCTTTTGAACCCTGTCAAGGAGTGAGAGACTAGTAGCAGATGCACTAGCCCAAATGTGACAACAATACTCTATACATAAGCGAATGGTGGCCTTATAGAGGTACAGGATACTTTCAGGCGTAAGTAACTTTCTAGCAGGGTAGAGAGAGCCCACCTTCTTCGCAGCAGCTTTGGCAATGCTCTCAATGTATCTATTCCAGTTTTTTTTTTTTTTTTAATAAGTCATTTAATCACCTGTAATCGCTGAATCAACTTGCCTCTTCGAACTTACAATAGTCCTAAGTTTTTAGGGATCATCAGTTGTTTATCATGAAATACTGTTTCGGGGATCAAAAAAAAAAAAAAAAAAAGTACTTTAAATCATGGCTCCCAAGCACTCAAGCAGTGATAATAAAGCACCACCTCCCTTAAATAAAAGAACAAAAAAAATGTTCCGGATAATGGATCCAATTTTTTGTTCCAGATTAATTAGGCTAACACACAAACACACATATATATATATATATATATATATATATATATATATATATATATGAGCAAACAAACAGTTAATAAAATATGTTAAAAAAACACTTTGAAATGAGTTAAAAACATATTTAATCTGAAAAGGAAACACTAGATAAGTGGAAATCGAGCTTTTTTTATATCTGGCTGAGATAATTTTATAAATATTAATTGTTTAATATTTATAATTTACTTTAATTTTACCATCTTGGATCATTTTGGTAAATTCAATTGTAATGTTCATTTTATATATATATATATATATATATATATATATATATATATATATATATATATATATATATCCCTGCAATGTGTTGGTTTAAGATATCACTAATCTACACAAGCACCCTTTATTTATGGAAGCTCTGTCATCTCAGTTAGGGTTTATTTTGATGTTCTAGCACCTGCTTTAAACGGAAGTTCAACACGCACCTGGTGAGAAAAGATACTCCGGCGATTACGGAACTGAACTTTCACAACGAAATAATATACGAAAATAAAATACTTATACAAACATAAAACAAAATACAGGAAGTTTTTTTAAGATATAGTTTCATAAAATTTTAGGATTATAAATTTACCAGAGTTTATATATATATATATATATATATATATATATATATATATATATATATATATATATATTATATGACACACACCTTTGAGGAAGTTTAGTAATTAGCTTTTTTTTTTTTTTAACCTCAACGTGAATCAAAGCCAATAAAAATAATCACGTAAATAAAAAAATAACAAGATAAATAACCAAAATAAATAAATAAAACACAAAAAAGTTTCGTAAAAAAAACCTAAAAAATAGTTTCGTTTTAGAAATTTAATGTGTTCTTGATTATTTTTGAACTCGTTTTACCTGGGGGGTGGGGGTCGTCGTAACCCTTCCCCACATTTTTTTTTTTTTTTTTAGATTAATTAAATTTTATTTAAGAGAGGTATATAAAATGTGATTATAGGAAAGAAAAGGTGCTTATGCACTTACGTTACCGTGCTATATTTTTTTAATCGTATTTTCAAGTTAAATTCGAGTTTTACGATATATTTTTTTATCATTAAATTGTTAGGTGAAAATACAGAATAATTACAGAACTCCTTCCCTTCTCCATGTTAAGAAGGACTTTCTAAATAATAACGTTATCATTTCAGCACAGTAACATAAGTACTGAAAAAAGTCTCTCTCTCTTTCTCTCTCTCTCTCTCTATAAGAACACAAAGACTATAGATTATAGAATTTATTGTTCGACAGAATACTCAAAAAGTTTCCTATTTTGTTCGTATTGAGCTTTTTATTTGGTTTGGATTAAATATTTATATTTGCTTTAAGTTTACAGGAGCTTTTGGCTTGTAAACAATTTTTGCTTCTGGACACACACACACACACATATATATAATAAAATTAAAACTTCGGTTGAGATTAAATACTGTTATTTATATTAGTTTAAAGTTTACCATTGCGTATATAAGGTAAATACTACATCCTTTTGATTTGATTACTAATATATAAGAACGTGTTAACACACGGGAGTAAAAGTTAATATCTAAATTCCACAAAGGTAAAAGACAGTATATTATGCGCAAAATATTATATTTAGCAATAATCAATAATAGAATTTATTGTTTTAATATTGTAATATATTTGTTGCCGGGTTCGAATCTGTCGACTGGTGTTAATCGCGATACCCTCAGGGTAGTCCCTCCCTGCAGTCCCTGCACTGAAGATTCCCGAAAGGATGAAACAACACTAGTGTCTCTGCCTGTATTTAATTATTATATCTATTTACAATGCCTCCTCACGGGACAGAGTTAGACACCAGGGTCGTTTTTTTTTTGTTTTTTTTAACGTGGAGAAAAGGTACAAAAATAAAAATTGTCTCAGTCGTGAAGGACCTCTCCTCCACTGAAAGAGAACGAGAAATGGAAGTGCCGCAGTACTGCCGCACCTAAAAAACAGATACTACACTTTGATCCTGCCCAAAAGGCCAAATAAGTTAATTATTATAGTAAATATATATATATATATATACACACACACATACATACATTATATATATATAAACACACACACACACACACACACACACACTTTATAAGTATTAAGCCTGACGAATTTATTCGCAAATGAAATGCAAACATAGCTCACTTGCCATAAGTTTATTCCCATTTCTACTAATCAGTAGAAAATAACTATATACATATATCGATATTTGTGCAGTGTTTTTTAGAAGGTTATTAGGTGCTTAGGCTAAGCAGAATACAGACCGTACTGAAATAATGACGTTTAGAAATCCATTCTGAACATGGGGGGGTAACTATTCTGTACTTTCATCTTAACAGTTTAATAAAAAACAATTACTCTAAAAAATTAATTTAACTTGAAAGTCTTATTTTACGGTCTGTACTTCTGTAGACTACACAATTACCTTAAATTGTTAGGTGAAAGTACAGAATAGTTAACAACGCCCCGCCCCAGGCGCCGCCTCACGCCCCACTCCTCGTTAAGAACGAGTTTTTAACGTTATTTCACCACGGCCCGTAAACTGCAGATGTAGTGTAAAACATAAACTTATGGCAAGTGAGCTATGTAAACGTTTGCGTTTCATTCCCAGTGAAAATTCGTCAGGGTAAATACTAATGTACATTATGAATTCCATGCATTTTAGGTTGGCGATTCCCCACGGGGATGAAACACGAAAGGTTGTAGTTTAATTGCCATATATTTATAATTTACTATCTAGCTCTACCTGTGTATTGAACACTGTTGAAGTAAATATAGAAAATTGGGTGCTAATGCAGGCAGAGAGTGATCCGGATCCGCGGTTTTTTTGTTTTTTTTTAAATCGTATTTCCACGTTTAATCAAAGTTTTATATGTTTTTATATTCAATTGTAAGGTTAAAGTACAGAATAGGTACAAAACACCGTCACCTCCCCATATCAAGAATGGCTTTTTAAATAATAACATTATTATTTCAGCATGGATCACTCTCTGCAGGAGTACGGAAAATTGATATAGAGAATATTAGATCTTAAAACATTTTATATGAATACAGAAATATATGTGTGTGTGTGTGTGTGTGTGTGTGTGTGTGTGTGAATTTTCACTTTAGCAGTGTTTAATACGCGAGTAGAATTATGTACTGAGATTTATGGCAATTAAGCTACAGTCTTCCGCGTTTCATCCCTGGTAGGGAATCGTCAGGCTAAAATGCATAAAATTCGTGTCCACCCCACCAGTCCAAGTCCAAGTCCACCACCACCACAGATAAGATACCGTATACCTGTCTGCTTTTTGTTGGAAATAATACCAGCGAAGTGAGTGCTCGATTATAAAGAAAAATTCCAATATAATAGCATCGTATATATATTTTCAAAATTTTACAGAATGTCAGAAAAACATTGGTACCGTCGGTTTCAAATCCAATATCGGAAGGAGGGGGACAGCTTATGATCAAGAAAAATTTTGGACTCCCTTCAGCCTCTGTTAATATTTGTTATTCCGGAAATGGCAACCCCATGGTACTTACTAGAGAAAATAATAACGCTATTTAAAAAGCCATTCTTAACATGGGGAGGGTCTTTGTTAATTATTCTGTACTTTCACCTAACAATTCAATAAATAAAAAGGTACCGTAAAAATGAATTAAACTTGAAGATACTATAAAAAAAAAAAATAACACGGTACTTTTTCTGTATAAGCACTAATATATATATATAATATATATATATATATATATATATATATATATGCATGTAAAAATTCAATTATAATTAACTTTTTATTTATACCAATCCTTTAATTTATGAAGCTCGATGTAACTACAGAGCAATTCAAGATGTTACCCATGGTAAGATGAGTAACATCATGAAATGTGGAATATCAGTTTTATATATATATATATATATATATATATATATATGAGAGTGGTTGAAATAAATTTATAATGAGATCAAGAGAAGTTTGTGTTGTGTTCTTTTTTTTATTTTATTTATGCGCTTCTACGCATGGAGCTCTCTTTTCTCTATATATATATATATAATAATAATCATTACATTCAATAATTAAAGTTTTTTTTTTTTTAATTTTCCAATCATATTTTATTAAAAAAAAAAAAAAAGTATCTTCAAAGTGTGTGATTATCTTTTCATTTATACACACACACATTAATTAACACACACATACGCGCGTGTGTGTGTGTGTGTGTGTGTGTGTGTGTGTTAATTTGGGGGAGGGAATCATTTTCGCGCGACATACTTTTTTTTTTTTTTTTTTTTTTACCTTTATGGAATTTTGTAATCAACTTTTTTTTCTTTTATCTTCGATTGAGATAGCTTTTAGAAAAGTAATTATAAATATATATATATATATATAGGTTTTATACCTTTCGTGAAACTACTTTTTTTTACCTTTAAGTCAGGAAGTTAGTTTTTTTTTTAATTTCACCTTTTTTCGAACAACAACAACAACATACGAAATAGACATTACTAATCAAATACAAAGCGATAATTTATATATATATATATTATATATATATATATATATATATATATATATAATATTCGACTTACCTTACTTTTAACTTCAATTAAATTTAAGTTATTATTCGTTTGGCTTTTGCCGATTTTCGCCATGGACTGTTGTTGGTTTTGTTGCGGTGAACCCATGTTTCTTCAAGGTAGATGAACAACAACATATCAGGGTAAAAATCGGTATTAAAAAAGGGGGGGGCAAATAAACCCTCAAAATAAGGCCCCAAATAAACCCCCTAATCCACTCCGATGTTTGTGTGTTTTTTTTTCCTGTGACTAAAAAAAAAAAACTTGAAGTATAAATAGTTTGTTAATAAAAAAAAAAAAAAATCCTCAGCGCTTTTTAGCTAAAGTAAACATCAGTAGAGCGTCAACTCTACTCTACGACGTTTCTAGCAGTTTAATTATAAACTCACTATCTATCTCTCTTTTTCTCCCTCCCCTCCGTTCTCTCACGCTTACTCTCATCGCCCCCTCTCTATGTGAAGCCAACCCTCTCGTTTATACAAGCTTCCCCCCTCTCTTTGTCTCTCTATTCTTAGCGTTCCCCCTCTGTCTTTGTCACCTAGACGCATCTCTTTCTCCTCCCTCTCGCACGCTGACGTTACGTAGTTTTTTTAACCCCCCCCTCCCTTCGGTTCTTTCTTTTCTTTAGCAATACGCACGCTTTATTTACTGTTCTCTCTTTCTCTTTCGTGTTTCTCACCCCTCCCCCACTTTTACGATATGTCAATACGCGCTCTTTAATCGAGATTCTCTCTTTATTCTTTTTCTAACAATATGGACTCATTATTTTATCCTTGTTTCTTATTTTTTCCTCTATCTATCTATCTATCTATCTATCTATCTATTCCTCTCCTCCTCTATCTATCTATCTATCTATCTATCTATCTATTTCTTCCTTTCTTTCTCTATCCCTCCTCCTTCATCTATCTATCTATCTATCTATCTATCCCTCCTCCTCCTCATCTATCTATCTATCTATCTATCTATCTATCTATCTATCTGTCTATCTATCTATCTATCTATCCCTCCTCCTCCTCCTCCTCCTCATCTATCTATCTATCTATCTATCTATCTATCTATCTGTCAGTTTCCCCTTTTCCTCTTCCCCTTCTATCTACCTATCTATCTATCTATTTTATATAGGAGTCACAACTTATCAAGGCCCAGAGGCCACTCGAGGATAAGAGTGTACAGTAGTCGATGGGACAATATCATAGTAATCGTTAGTAATGGAAATTTGGTAAATTGGATTACTTAAGGGGAACGACTAATCAAGAACTTGTTTACGTTGGACTTGAAGACAACCATATTGTAGTCGGCTAGAAAGCAGGCAAACGGAAAAGAGTTCCACAGGTATGTAGTTCTAAGAAAGAAGTTTGGGTCATGAAATCTACGTTTAGGTTTAGGTACAGATAAAGAATGGCGGAAACTATTGATAGTGTTTTCAGCTAGATGAGTGTTTCTCGTGAAAGTTTGGCGAGGGGGAACCATAGATTGGAGCTCAGACGAGCACTTGCCATGAAAATAACGATAGAGCAGAGACAGGCTCATAACATCTTTTCTGTTCTGTAAGAAAGAGGTTGCAGGGAAAAGAAAAGGGCATCTCCTACTAAACTAGAAAGTCTATTTTGAACTTTGTCAAGGCAGGACAAGTCGTTTCTAGCAGTTCCTGCCCAGATGTGGCAACAGTACTCTATCCTTGGACGTATCTGGCTCTTATATAGATAGAGAATTGCATCAGCAGTGAGATATCTACTGGATCAATAGAAGGATCCCACCATTTTTCCAGCAACCTTGGCAACGGATTTGGTGTAAGTGTTCCATTTCAGATCAAGAGTAAAGGTCAAGCGCAGAAGCTTGTCAAAACATCGAGCCTCCCCAAGACAAGAGCCATTCATTTCAATTGATGCCAGAGGGGGTACAGAGCATTGATGACGTAAAGATAGAAGCTTGGTTTTAGATGCATTAAAAGTAACCAGCCACTTCTTTTCCCATTGTACCACGTGCTCAAGATCAGAAGGGAGAGAATCTGAGAGAACTTGGTCATTTACAGCCTTTGATGTGCTGCCATAGATGGCAGTGTCATCAGCATAAATGTCTACGAATGATCTAAGGATGTGATTTATAGATCAGGAAGAGAGTTGGGCCCAGGATGAACCCTTGAGGGACCAGCATTAATACTGTAAGCTTCTGATTTGTGCCCATCAACTACTACTCTTATGAACCTATCAGAGAGAAATTATTTAATAATTGAGAAAACATTTCCAGCTATACCGTAACTGGAGATCTTGTGAAGTAAACCTTTATGCCATACCCTATCAAAGGCCTTTGATATGTCAAAAACAATTAACCTAGAAAGGTAGCCTCCAATTGAGAGATTCGTTAATCATATGAGATATAACTGTAAGCACATCTGCTGTAGATCTAGCAGAATGGAAACCATATTGCATGTCACTAAGAAGTTTATTTTAGCTGAGGTAGTTGACTACTTCTCTATTTAACACAGATTCCAGTAACTTACTCATGATGCACAGGAGACTTATTGGTCTGTACTGAGAGGAAGATGATCTATCATCTGAATTCTTAAATACAAGGCATACTGATGAGATTTTCCAGGGTGTTGAGAAGTAATTCTCCTTAAGACAATGCTTAAACAGTTTTGTAAATATGGGAGATAGTTCTGATTGAAGCTTTTTGAGCACTATAATAGGAATGCCCTCAGGGCCGGTTGCTTTACTGGAATCAAGGTTCTTGATTAGATTGGCAGCATCACATACAGATAGTTATATGTTGTATAGCGTGTTTTCGATACAGGAGGAAATACTAGGGGTTGTTGGTCTTGGTTGCATAGGGTGGAATTAGCTGCAAAGTTCTTGGCAAAGAGCTTGGCTTTGTCTGATGCTAACGAGATTACCTCAGATCCATTGATGATTGTTGGGCTAGGGCACACGCTTCTGTTCAGGATTCTGTTTGTTATTTGCCAAAACTGTTGGGAACTAAGCTGCTGCTCAGCCACTTTGGACTTGACAGATTGAGCATACAACTCTCTTGCATTCTTTATTACTCTTTTACAATGGTTGCTGGCAGTCCTGAAAGCAGTTTTAGTCTCAGTATATCCATCATGTTGGAAGCAATGGAAAAAGTGATTTCTGTGCACAATGGCAGCAGCACATTCTGGAGAGAACCATGGCTAGCTGTTAGGTTTTTGCTGGAATTTTTTCGAGGGTATGAAACAGTCTATACCTACAATTAACCATTCCGTCAGGTCTGTTACTATAGAGTTCACATCCTTTTTAAGCATGGAATGCAGAGGTAGATCTGATATAAATGCACGGAAGCTACTCCAATCAGCCATAGAGTATTAATATACCGTATGATGAAGAGGACTTTTTACATTTCGTTTTTATCTTAACTGATACAACAGAGTGGTCGGAAGATCCCAGTGGAGACAGAACGGAAGATGAACATAGCTCAGGTCAAGTTGTGAGAAAAAGGTCTAGGAGACTTGCATACTGGCCATCAGTGTCAAGAACATGAGTGAGTTTGCGAACAATCTGAGTGAGGTCATAAGCAATGGAGAAATCGTGACAGAACCTTCCCTCATCATCGTTCTTGTTTGAATGGGTTAACCATTCCACACTGTGAACATTGAAATCTTCACAGACATGCAGGATGTTGTCGACTTTCTCAGATATGCTTTTAAAGATAGTAACTCCGCTGTTGTGAGGGCGATAGAGAGCAAATATAAATGCAGTAGTGTGAGCAAGTGCAACCTGGAGTCCCTACTACATGGAAAGACATCTTTAATGTAGGCACATATTCTATGTTCATGGCGGCCTTGGGGGTCAGATTTGAAAGTTAAGTTAGAGTATCCTTTCATTACGAACTCATCTAGGGAAATAGTTGGTTCAATGCCAGTTTCACTTAGGAATAATAAGTTTGGTTTAGTTTTCTGTAATTAGGTTTCAACCTCTGGAAGATTGGAACATAGAGCTCTGATGTTGGAAAAAGAGACATGGTAGTTGAGGTCGACATTGGAAGTTATAGATCTGGGTTTAATCGTGTATTTGTTCTGGAAACTTTTCATGATGGAGTTTTGGGATTTGTAGAATAGGTCGACAGATTTGCTTGTAGAACAGGCAGAAGGATGCAACATTTCGTTGATGGGACAGAGGCTGAAGCTTAGATGACAGTTCAGGACCTATCAGGTTGGCGACTCTTTGGACCCTATCCAGGAATTGGAGATTAGTATCAGATGCACCAGCCAAATATGACAACAATACTCCATACATGGACGAATGGTGGCCTTATAGGGGTAGAGGATACTTTCAGGTGTAAGTAGCTTTCTAGCACGGTAGAGAGATCCCACCTTCTTCGCAGCAGCCTTGACAATACTCCCAATGGATATGATTCAACTCATGTTCCCTGTGAACGTTAGGCTAAGGAGTTTAAAAAAAAGTACTTCCAGGTAATGTGCTTTTGGCCATTGCTATTGGTGGTAGAGAAGGTTTCTTGTAATTATTGAAGGAAACAAGCTTAGTCTTGGCAGCAGTAAATGTGACCAACCATTTTTGTCCCCATTCCACTACAGATTGGAGGTCATCCTCTAGTGTTTCTACCGTTTCCTTAGATATGTGTTCGTTTATTTTCCCCTCGTGCCTGTTAAAGAGCATAGTGTCACTAGCAAATATACCCATTTCACAGACAATTTTGGGTTTGTATTACTATACACATATATTCGAAAAGTTGTCAAAAAACAAATATATAACAAATAAATGTTATCAAAGGCAAAATAAGTTACTTTTCTCCCGGACTGGATAATTTTTTCGTGTTTTTATTTAATGTAACATGTTTATTCAGCTCGAAAAAACATACAGTGTTTGCCGATGTATTGGAAAATTTAAAATGGCGCCGAACTCTCTGCTGAATATGGTAAGTTTGGGAAAATGAGTTAAAAATAAAAATATACAAAATACTGTTAGAAACTTGCTCAATATATGTTACTGTCACATAGACTGGCATATATTCGGTGGGTTTTTAACAGTATTTTGTATATTTTTTATTTTTAACTTATTTTCGCAAACTTACCGTGTTCAGCAGAGAGTTTGGTGCCATTTAAAATTTTCGAATACATCGGTAAACACTGTATGTTTTTCGAGCTGAATAAACATGTTACATTAAATAAAAACACACAAAAAATCCAGTTAGATAGAATAGTAACTTATCTTGCTTTTGATAACATTTATTTTTTATATATTTGTTTTTTGACAACTTTTTCGAATCCATGTGTATAGTAATACAAACTCAGGATTTTATCAGGTATCAGGTATTTTTTTTTTTTTTTACATGGAGGTCACCACTTATCAAGGCCCGGAAGCCACTCGGAGGTAAGGGTTATTGCGTGTACAGTAATCAATGAGATAGTATCATAGTAATCATTAGTATTGGATATTTGATATATTGTCTTACTTAAGAGAGCGGTTTGTCAGGAATTTGTTTATGTTGGACTTGAAGACATCCAAGTTGTAGTCAGGTGGGAAACAGGCAAACGGAAGAGAGTTCCACAGGCGTGCACTTCTAAGAAAGAAGCTCTGCTCATGGAATCTATGTTTGAATTTAAGTACAGATAAAGAGTGGGGAAAATTAATGACAGTAGTTTCAACTAGCCGTTTTTTGTGAAAGATTGACGAGGGGGGACCAGAGATTGAAGCTCAGACGAGCACTTGCCATGGAAATAACGATACAACAAAGACAGGCTCGCAACATCTCTTCTGTGGGAGAGAGGCTGCAGGAAAGAGAAAAGGGAACCCCCACTAAGCCACAAAGTCTATTTTGTACTCTGTCCAGGCAGGATAGGCTGCTTTTAGCAGCTCCTGCCCAGATGTGGCAGCAGTATTCCATCCTTGGACGTACTTGGCTTTTATACAGATAGAGAATTGCATCAGTAGTGAGATATCTTCTGGAGCGGTAGAAGGATCCCACCATCTTTCCCAGCGTCCCTGGCAACAGATTTGATGTATGTGTTTCACTTCAATTCAGGAGTAAAGGTCAAACTCAGAAGCTTGTCAAAACATGGAGCCTTCCCAGGACAAGAGGCATCCATTTCAATTGATGCCAGATAGGGATCAGAGCATTGATGATGTAAAGATAGCAGCTTGGTTTTGGATGCATTAAAAGTGACCAGCCACCTCTTCCCCCACTGTACCATGTGCTCAAGATCAGAGGAGAGAGAATTAGAGAGAACTTTGTCATTTACAACCTTTGATGTGTTGCCATAGATGGTCATGTCATCAGCATAGATGTCAACGAATGATTTAAGTATATGTTTTGGGAGATCATTGATGTAGATCAGGAAAAGAGTTGGACCCAGAATGGACCCCTGAGAGACTCCAGCATTAATACTGTAGGCCTCTGATTTCTGCCCATTAACCACTACTCTTATGAACCTATCGGAGAGAAATGATTTAATAATTGAGAAAATATTTCCTGTGATACCGTAGCTGGAAATCTTGTGAAGTAGGCCCTTATGCCATACCTTATCGAAGGCCTTTGGTATGTCAAGAGCAACGAATATTAGGAATAATAAAGGTCCATGGATAGACCCTTGAGGTACTCCCGCATTTATATCATATTGTTTAGGTGTATGACCGTCGAGGACTACCTAGATTCTTCTCTTACTTAAGAAGGATTTAATTATGTTATGTATTCTTCCAGTGATACCATATGATCTGATTTTCCTGAGAAGATCATCGTTCCATACCCTGTCAAAAGCCTTAGATATATCTAGGGCTACTGCTCTACCCCCCCCCCACTTTGCCCAGTGAATGGTATATATGTTCAAAGATTACAGTTAGGATATCTGATATGGAATGGGCTTGACTAAATCCATATTGTTTGTCAGTCAGGAGTTTAGCAGCAATAAGGTGATGAACTAGAGCTTGATTAATTATGGACTTAAATATCTTAGCGAAAAGTGGGAGAAGGCTAATGGGACGATAATTTAATGGGTCAGTTCTTTTGCCAGAATTCTTGAAAATTGGTACCACAGAAATAGTTTTCCAGCAGTCAGGAAGGCAAGATTTGTTAAGGCATTTGTTATAAAGTTTGGAAAGAACTGGAGCAACCTCGGCGGAACATTTTTTTAAAAGCACAGCCAGGATGAGATTGGGTCCACATGTTTTCGAAGTGTCTAGGTTTTTTATGCACCTGAGAAGGGGTGATTTCCAGATCTTCTAGTGTGACCTCTGTCTGCAAAGGAAAGTCAAGGAGGAAGTGGTTTACCAGGTCCAATGTGGTGTTTGAGGCAAATTGACTGGCAAGCATGTTAGCCTTCTTGGTTGCTGAGCAAACAACCTCATGATTGTTTGATAATGAGGGAATTGTTGACTGCCCATTATTTACTACACTGTTGTAGATTTTCCAAAATCACGGGTTCCTAATTTCTGTGCTTCGATACGTTTTCTGGTGGTTTCAGTGTATTCTGTCTTAGCTGTCACTATTTCTCTCTTACAATTACTTCTAGCTTCTATAAACTTTTATCTATTTGAACTGGACTTATGTCGGTTAAATCTGTGGTACGCATGCTGCCTTTGAGCAGTGGCAGCTGCACAAGTGGAAGTAAACCATTGGAGAGTAGGGCTTGCTATAGAATTTCCGTGTGGGAACATGTGCTTCAATTGCAGTTTTGAACCATGCAGTGGTATCATTTGTGTACTGTTCAGCTGGAAGAAAAAAGACATTTCCCCATGGGGCGTCTCTGATGAGACTCTTGATGGCTTCCCAGTCAGCCTTTTTAGAATATCTCGTTGTTTTCAGCAGTGACTCTTCAGTTTTGGGTCGAGAACTTAGGGTAGTTTCAACCATTATTACAGCATGATCAGCATTCCCGAGTGGGCTGTGGACATTCATTACACAATCATCAGGAACTGTGGTCAGAAATAGATCTAGAAGTGAGGCATGTTGATTTTGCTGGTCTTGGAAACGTGTTGGAAATGTAACATTCTGTGATAGGGAATAGGATATAATGAAGTGTTGTGCTACCAGCTGCGTCTGTGTAAGTAGAGAATCCAAGCCAGTTACTATGGTGAACATTGAAGTCACCAAATACATGTACTTGTGCGCTAGTATCGAGGGAGAGTGCTATATCTATGCTGGTAGAGACTGTATTTATTAGGGTACAGTCCTGGGTCGAGGAGAACGGTAGAGAAAATAAAAGTAGCTAATGTTATGTTGCATGTTAAGTCTAACGCACATAAAGGCTTGGTCGCATGATTCTAGTTTTGTGTCTCTAGTCAAAGGGAGGGTGTTTCGAATATAGACTCCAAGTCCGTGCATATGTCTGTCTGAGTCCTTACGGCAAAGTGGAAGATAACCAGGCATGTTAAAGTGGTTAGAGGGAATGGAGGAGTGTATGTTAGTTTCACTTAGTGCTAAGATATCCGGGGTGTTTACTAGGAGAAATGCTTCAACATCATCTAAGTTAGTTCTAAGCCCACGGATATTCGTAAATGCAAGCCTCAAGTTTAGTTAAGTTTGTGCAGGGTTTAATCGTAATTTTTGCTTGAACTGTCATTTTATTTTATTTAAAAGTTTCAGTTAGGGTGAAAGTAGACCATCTATCATAATTTCTCGCTTTCTCTCTCCCTCTCATTCTCTCTATCCGGCCCTCTCTCTCTATCTATCTGCTTTGCCACTCACTCTCACCATCTATCTATCTATCTATCTATCTATCTATCTATCTATCTATCTATCTCTAACTGTATGCACTCTTTCTCCTCTCTCCTTCCCCCTCTCTGTCTTATAACAACATATACTTTCCTCTCTTTCTCTCCTTCTCTCTCTTTCTTTCTCTCTCTCTCTTTCTCTCTCTCTCTCTCTTTCTTACTCTCTCTCTCTCTTTCTCAAACAATACATATTCTTTTTTTACTCCCCTCTCTCTTTAACAATACGCAACTCTTTCTCTTCTCCTTCTCTTTCTATTTCCCCCTCTCACTCTCTTTCTTTCTCTCTCTCTCCCTCTGTCTTATAACAATACATACATCTCTCTTCCCCTCTCTTTCTCTACGCCCCTCTTTCTCTTTCTCTCCCTCAAACAAATACACATCCTTCTTTACTCCCTCTCTCTTTAACAATACATAACTCCCCATCTCTCTCTTATAACAACATATACCTCCCTCTCTCCTTCTCTATCTTTCTCTCTCTCTTTCTTCCCTCACTCTTTCTCTCAGACAAGACATATCTTTTCTTTATCCCTCCCAACACTCTCTCTCTCTCTTTCTCTCTCTCTCAATATGCACTCTTTTTCCTCTCTCTTCTCTTTTTCCCTCTTTGTATTATAACAATACATACTCCCTCTCTTTCTTCCTCCCCTCTCTCAAACAATGCACACCCTTCCTGTTCCCCCTCTCTCTTTACCAATACGCAAATCTTTCTCCTCCTCTCTCTCTCTCTCTCTCTCTATCAATAAGTACTCTTTCCCCGCTCTGTTTTTAATAAGAGATTCTTTCTACCCTCTCTCTCTCTCCCTTCAACAGCATGCACTCTTTCTTTCCACTCTCACTCTCTCTTTTTCTCTTACAATATACCTCTCTCTCTCTCCCTCTCTCTCTCTCTCTCTCTCTCTCTCTCTCTCTCTCTCTTATAACAATGCATACCTCCCTCGCTCTCTTTCTTTCTCTTCCTTTAGTAATACGCAACTTTTTCTCCCTCTCCCTTCTTCCCTCTCTCTAACAATACACACTTTTTCTTTCACTCTTTCTCCCTTTTCTCTAGCGTTATATCAGTTAATGATTGTATTTTTTTAAATATACCTGTTGCTTCACGAACAAAACAAAAAATATATCACACGTCGCAAGTTATAATAAAAAAAAACATTTTTATATATATACTAGCAGTTCAGCCCAGCTTTTCTTGGGCCCTATGTACTATTCATAACTTTACGTGCATATATATATATATATATATATATATATATATATATATATATATATATATATATATATGTATTAAAAAATTTGACTCATGTCCAGGTAACCTAAATCTAAATTTTCAAGTGTTTAGACACAAAATTGGCGGAGGAATTTGGAAAAGTCTGCAAAGGTCAACTCCTTCAACTTTGACCTCTTGGCAGCCAAATTTTCGCCCAAAAACTGATTAAAAGGCTTGCTACATGTCTGAATACCCTTTATGTAAAGTTTCAAATGCTTAGGCCCAAAATTGGTTGCATAGTTTGCTAGAGATCCTAAAGGTCAAATCTTTTGAACTTTAACCTCTTGGCAGCCAAATTTTCGGCCAAAAAACCGATTAAAAAGCTTGCCCATGTCTGAATACACTTTATGTAAAATTTCAAATGTTTAGACCAAAAATTGGCTGAGTAATTTGATAGAGACCTTTTAAAATTTTGAATCCAATTTTGACCCCTTAAAATTTATTGTTTTGGGCTCAAATCCAATTAAAAAGTTTATCTAAAATTTCAAGTGTTTGGATCCAAAATTGGCGGAGGAGTTTGGTAGAGTTTTCAAAGGTCAAATTGTTGAACTTTGACCCCTTGACATCCAAATTTCTGGTCGAAAACTGATTAAAAAGATTTTCCCAAATCTCAATACTCCTTATGTCAAATCTAAAGTCCGTAGACTTAAAATTGACAAAGTTATTTGGTAGAGAAATATACACAGACACACACACAGACAATTTCACTTTTATGGATATACTAGCATGGGTGCCCGGCGTTGCCCAGGTATTTGGAGGTGTATGTTGAACAAAAAAACAAAAAAAACGGTCAATTTATTTTAACTTTGACCCCTATTATAACCCCTTAAAATGTATTGTTTTGGGCTCAAATCAAATTATTAAGTTAGATCCATGTCCAAGGAACCTATATCTAAAATTTCAAGTTTTTAGACCCAAAATTGTCGGAGCAGTTTGGTAAAGTTCTCAAAAGTAAAATCGTTGAACTTTGACCCCTTAATCGCCAAATTTCTGGACGAAATCCGATCACATCGATTTTCCCAAATCTCAGTACCCTGTATATCAAATTTCGAGTCTGTAGACTAAAAATTGACAGAGTTATTGCGTATGGAAATGTATACAGACACACACACACGCGCACACACACACACACACACACACACACACACACACAGATAGACACTTTCACTTTTATAGATTGATAGATAGCGGAATCCACTGTGAAAAATTTCCCCCACTCTATATCTGTGCCTAAATCAAAGCGCGGATTCCATGAACAAAGCTTCTTTCTTAGAACTGCACGCCTGTGGAACTCTGTTCCGTCTGCCTGCTTCCCTCCAGACTACAACTTGGATGTCTTCAAGTCCAATGTTAACAAATTCCTAATGAACCGCCCCCTTAATTAAACACTTCATCAAATCTCAACGTAATGTACTTGCAATAACCCTTATCCCTGAGTGGCTTCCGGGCCTTGATAAGTGGTGATCACTGTGTAAAAAAAAAAAAAAAAAAAAAAAAAAAAGAAAAAGATATGTGTGTGTGTGTGTGTGTGTGAGAGAAAGAAAGAAAGAAAGAAAATGCGGTATGAACCAATGGTTACATTTAGTGTGCCATTAAACCTCTCGTATTTCACTAAAAAATGTGGATTGCATGCAGTGTAAGCTCAATTCTGCTGGATACAAGCACTTATACCCCCTTGATGTAAATACCTCTGACAAACCTGACAGGCAGCAAAATCCCACCCTTTCACAGTAGATATCCGTTGTTGTAAGAAAGCCTTCTCCTCCATTAGCTTCTTCCCCAGAACTGCTAGACTTTGGAACTCCCTTCCGGGATTCTGCTTTCCCAACTGTACTGACATGCAGAAGTTCAAGTGTAATGTGAACAGACATCTTTCTACTCATCTCCCTTCATAATATCTCTGCAACTTATGTCTTCGATCGTAGCCCATCTACTTCAAAATCGCACTGTGCCTTGTTTGGGGTGAAGATTGAATAATAAAAAAAAAATTGTTACCAAAAACGTGGTTACCAATGTATTGGAAAATTTAAAATGGCGCCCGACTAGCTCTTGAACATGGTAAGTTTGGGAAAATGATTTAAAAATATAAAAAAACTATAAAAATACTGTTAGAAACTCGTTCTATATGTTACTGTGACATAGGCTGACATATATTCGGTGGGTTTCTAACAGTATTTTGTATGTTTTTTATTTTTAACTCATTTTCCCAAACTTACCGTGTTCAAGAGAGAGTCGGGCGCCATTTTAAATTTTCCAATACATTGATAAACATTGTATGTTTTTCGAGCTGAATAAACATGTTACATTGAATAAAAACACTAAAAAAGTATCCAGTTAGGTAGAAAAGTAACTAATCTTGCCTTTGATAACATTTATTTGTTATATATTTGTTTTTTGACAACTTTTTCAAATCTATGTTTATAGTAATACAAACCCAATTATGTTCAATGGGCATTTGTCAGAATTTGTGTGGCAGAGAAGGAAATCCAGTCAGGTATTTCCTCGTACATTATAAAGTAGGTGGAAAAATAATGTTGTTGATTTTTAGTTTGTGCTGTTTGTTATTTTATTTTTCTGACACACACATTAAAATTGATAAATTTATTTGCATGAGAATTACAGCATTCACCCACACCAAACTTATTGTTTCAAAAAGCAGGATGCTTGAGAAATGGCCGACGTAGCTGAAAGAACTTTTTTTTTGTTAAAAATATTAATTTTTGACTAATCAGGGCTCGATTTAAAAAACTTATTTTTGCAAGCCTCTGGGAGCCGCTAAAGAAATATAAAAGGCACAAAAAACTTCTCTCGTCAAAGAAAGGGATAACGACACCAACAGCAATGCTCGCTGAGTGAAATTCAGTAGCTGAAATGACAGCTTTTCTCGCATGTCAAAGAACATTGCTTGACTCTCTCTTTCTCTCACTTCGCCACAACACATAGTCAAAATTTTTCTCTCACGCTCTCAAGTCTTCACCTTCTCCCTCCTTTCTTCTTTCATACAGACTGCCACCTTTGTGCACACTAAAAGGTAATTTCTTTTCTTTTAACGAAAATAAACAAAAGTTTATTTTACATTATTTGATAATGTGTTTCTTTTTATTTATTTATTTCAGGGGATTTATGCAAGTCCCCGACAATTGGTAAACCTTGATATTTACCAACAATGCATATTCCAGATTGTTCCGGGCTATTTGCTGCATCGCTATGCGTGGAGCGTAACACAGTTCCTTTTATCGCACGTGTACGAATCGGCAAATTACGACGTTGTGTCATTACACATATATAGAATAAGAGACAACGAAATGGAGTTTCATTCTATATTTTTTCTTTTTTTTTTTTACATGGAGGTCACCACTTATCAAGGCCCGGAAGCCACTCGGGGATAAGGGTTAATATTAACAAACAAACTTTATCTGTTATCTTCATTAGTAGCTTTGATAGAAACGTATTAGTAAGAGAGTTCAGTGTCCGTACATCATGATAGAATTAATACATTGTCGGCTTGTTGAAGAAAAGTCTAGTTCAGTGTTCGTGCGCGCATATGTTTATAGCTAGTAGTTGCTGGAACAAAGGATGCCAAGTAGAGAGAAAGAAAAGGCAAAGACTTCAGTGTGTTGACGTGTTGTTTTTTTTTTTTTTTTTACAAAGGCGTCACCACATTATCAAGGCCCAGAGGCCACTCAAGGATAAGGGTTAAAGAGTGTACAGTAGAAATTGGTCAATATAGTAATCATTAGTAATGAAAATTTGGTAAATTTAATAACTTATATGGAACGGCTCATCAAGAACTTATTTACTTTAGACTTGAACACAACCATATTGTAGTCAGCCGGAAAGCAGGAAAACGGAAGACAATTTCACAGGCGTGCAGTTCTAAGAAAGAAGCTTTGTTCATGGAATCTACGTTTAGGTTTAGGCACAGATAAAGAGTGGGGGAAATTATTGATAGTGTTTACAGCTAGACGAGTGCTTCTTGTGAAAGTTTGGCGAGGGGGGACCATAGATTGAAGCTCAGCCGAACACTTTCCATGAAAATAACGATACATCAAAGACAAACTCGCAACATCTCTTCTGTGAGATAGAAATTGCAGCGAAGAGAAAAGGACATCTCCTACGAGGCTACGAAGTCCATTTTGAACTCTATCAAGGCAGGACAAGTCCTTTCTAGCAGCTCTTGCCCAGACGTGGCAACAGTATTCCATCTTAGGACGTTGGTGTGTGTGAGTTGTATCGTTGGGAACAGTTCTTTAGCATGACGAAGAATGTTCGTTTGGGTACGGCACGTGGAAGCAAGTAGTAGTTTGAAAAGAAGTTTGTTTTGTACTCCCGTTAATGTCGTTTAAATCCAAAGTAGCTGATCAGCTGCTTAGTTCCCACCAGTTCTGGCAAATAACAAATAGGATCCTGAACAGAAGTGTGCGTTCTATCCCAACCATTATCAATGGACCAGAGGTCATCTCGTCAGCATCAGACAAGGCCAAACTATTTGCAAAGAACTTTGCAGCTAATTCTACCCTATGCGACAAAGGCCATCAACTCCCCGTATTTCCTCCTATAACACAGAACACGCTAGGTAACATACAAATATCTGTGCATGAGGTCGCCAAGCTAATCAAGAACCTTGATTCCAGTAAAGCAACTGTCCCTGACGGCATCCCAATTATAGTGTTAAAAAAGCTGCAACCAGAACTTGCTCCCATACTTACGAAACTATTTAAGCATTGCCTCAAGGAGAAGTGCTTTCCGACTCCCTGGAAAACCTCATCAGTATGCCCTGTATTTAAGAATTCAGGTGATAAGTCATCTCCCTCTCAATACAGACCAATAAGTCTCCTGTGTGTTATGAGTAAGTTGCTAGAATCCATATTAAATAGAGAAATAGTCAACCACCTCAGCAAAAATAACCTTCTTAGTGACACACAATATGGTTTCCGTTCTGCAAGATCTACCGCAGATGTGCTAACGGTTATATCTCACAGGATTAGTGAATCTCTTGACAAAGGCTTCCTTTATAGAGCAAAAACAAAAAAAAAGAAAGAAAGGTTTGTGTTTTTATCTTTTATATACTCGGTCACGTGACTGAGAGCTGGCTTGTGATTGGACAAGCCAGAGAGAAATGGATTTCAAATCTCTAAGTTGTGAGAAGTATTCTCTGCCTGTTTGTAGTGGCTGCTGCACGTACTTTGAACGGATCAGAACAAGACACTGCAGTAAACAAACACAGGTGGAGACAAATATTATCCCCAATGTGCCCAAAGTGTAAGTTAGCCTCCCAGGACATAGACTATCTGATCCTACACTGTCCAGGAGGCTATGCGACAGCCCATCTATCTGAAGTCAATTTCTCAGACTGGCTAAAAAATAGCTGAATAGACGGGTAACCCATACGATACTCCTACTTCTACATTGTACGAGACGGACAAACAAATATAGAATAAGAGAAAACGAAATGGAGTTTCATTCTATATTTTTTTCTTTTTTTTTTACATGGAGGTCACCACTTATCAAGGCCCGGAAGCACCTCGGGGATAAGGGTTAATATTAATAAACAACTTTATTTGTTATCTTCGTTAGTAGAAGAGAGAAACGGGTTAGTAGGCTGAAGTGTTCTTGCGGGAAGATAGATTAGTTGAAGAAGAGAACAGTTCAGTTCCGTTTACACATGTTTATAGGTAGTAGTAGTAGTAGTAGTAGTAGTAGTAGGGAAGCCGATTAAAAGAGAAAGAAAGGGCAAAGACGTCAGCGGGAAGTACCAGATCAGGGAGAATTTTTTTTTTTTTTTTACACGGTGGTCGCCACTTATCAAGGCCCGGAAGCCACTCAGGGATAAGGGTTATTGCAAGTACAGTACGTTAGTGTGGAGATTTATTGAAGTGTTTACTTGAGGTGGTGGTTCATTAGGAATTTGTTTACGTTGGACTTGAAGACATCCAGGTTGTAGTCAGGTGGGAAGCAGGCAGATGGAACAGAGTTCCACAGGCGTGCACTTCTAAGAAAGAAGCTTTGTTCATGGAGCCTACGTTTTGATTTAGGCACAGATAAAGAGTGAGGAAAATTTTTGACAGGGCATTCAGCTAGACGGGTGTTTTTCGTGAAAGATTGGCGAGGGGGGGACCAGAGATTGGAGTTCAGAAGAGCACCTGCCATGGAAATAACGATAAAACAAGGATAGGCTCGCAACGTCTCTTCTGTGGGAGAGAGGTTGCAGGGAAGAGAAAAGGGCATCCCCCACTAAGCCACGAAGTCTATTTTGTACTCTGTCAAGGCATGATAGGCTGTTTTTAGCAGCTCCTGCCCAGATATGGCAGCAGTATTCCATCTTTGGACGTACTTGGCTTTTATATAGATAGAGAATTGCATCAGTAGTGAGATATCTTTTGGAGCGGTAGAAGGATCCAACCATCTTTCCAGCGATATTGGCAACAGACTTGAATTAATGTTTACCCTTCTTGTTTCATTTTGCCTCAGTCAGAGCAAGATTTCTCTCACTCTTTCTTTCTATTGTGAACATGTACTCTAACTTGGCTGCTCTTCGTGTGCACAAGGTCATTGTCTTAATCCATCATCTTTCAAAAGCCGCAGGACGTAATCTTTGGTTAATAATGAAGACAACGAAAAGGAGTCTCATTTTATCAACTTTCTTTGTTATCTTCGTTAGTAGCATTGGTAGAAGAAAGAAATGGGTTAGTAGGTTGAAGTGTTGTCGTCTAAAGAAATGGCAGAAACACTAGAGGATGACCTCTGATCTGTAGTGGAATGGGGACATAAATGGATGGTCACATTCAATGCTGCCAAGACTAAACTCGTTTCCTTCAATAATTACAAGAAACCTTCTCTACCACCAATAGCAATGGCCAATGATTCGTAATCTAAAAGTACATCTTTTAAACTCCTCGGCCTAACGCTCTTAGAAAACATGAGTTGGAACAATTACATTCAGAGTATCGCCAGGACTGCTGTGAAGAAAGTAGGTTTTCCATACTAGAAAGCTACTAACGCCTGAAAGTATCCTATACCTCTATAAGGCCACCATTCGCCCATGTATGGAGTATTGTTGTCATATTCGGGATGGTGCATCTGCCACTAGTCTCTCGCTCCTAGACAAGGTTCAAAAGAGAGTCGCCAATCTGATAGATCCTGAACTGTCATCTAAGCTTCAGCCTCTGTCCCATCGACGAAATGTTGCATCCCTCTGCCTGTTCTACAAGTGAATGCTCTAACAAACTGCAAGCACTTGTGCCCCCTTGATGTAAATACCCCCAACAAACCCGACAAGCAGCTAAATCCCACCCCTTCACAGTAGAGATCCCTAGATGTAAGAAAGCCTTCTACTCCAGTAGTTTCTTCCCCAGGACAGCTAGACTTTGGAATTCCCTTCCGGGTCTCTGCTTCCCCAATTGTACTGACATGCAGAAGTTCAAGTGCAATGTGAACCGACATCTTGCTGCCCAACTCCCTACACAGTACCCCTGATGCCTATGTCCCTGATAGTAGCCCCATACAACGAAGTGGCTATGTGCCTTGTTTGGGGTGGAAATGTAATAACATAAAAAAAGATAGATTTGTTGAGGAGAGAACAGCTCAGTCCACATGCATTTATAGCTAGTAGTCGCTGGAACAAAGGAAGCTAATTAAAGGAGAAAAAAGCGCAAAGACTTCAGTGTGTTTACGTATGTAGGAGCGTGCATCCGATAGTAGAGACGGGGGCAAAGGGTTAGTGTCTCATGGTCAGAAAGAGTAGGTGTGAGGTGTGTGTGTGTGTGTGTGTGTGTGTGTGTGTGTGTGTGTGAGTGTATGTTCTTTAGCATGACATGGAAACAAATATTAGCTTGTAGTACTCAGTGCTTCTGGGCAAAGCAGCAAGAAAGAGGATTAAGGGTTGTTGGAATTTTTTGTACCAATAATTGTGCATCCCCCTGTATGCATTTATTATATTTTTATTCTGGTTCTTGTATTTGATTTTCTCTAATTTGTATTTTTTATTGATCTTAATTTTTTATATTTTGGGTTCGTATGAAACTCCCTTTAATTTGAAGAAAAGGACAATGTTAGCTCCTTGATGACGTCACGAGCCCAGCGCGAAAATCAGCCTCTTTTGAATTCCGACGGCTTGGAGAGTGGACGTGGATTCATTGCCTGGCACAGTTATGGAACTTCCCGAGCCCTCCTTCAAAGAAGTATAACCCGGCAACAGAACACTGGGACGCGACGAGGCAAACTTCTGAAAACTTCATTTACGTGGCTATGGTTTGCACGTATTTGGAAGGAGAGTAATTTTAAAGGACTTTAAATTGAGAAAAAAAGGGCACATGTGCTAACTGCCATCTCTTTGTAAGTATGTTCCTTAAATTTATTGCAGAGAGTAATTAGGAAGTACTCCTATTTAATTATAATATTGTATTCGTTCGTTGATACGACATTTTCAATATAAAACCCAGCATTTTTTTGTATTATATTTTGTTACTTTGGCGTTCTTTGTTTTTATATTTAATGCCTACAAAGGGAAAAATTTGCAACTTTTTGTAAATAAAATCTCTTCTCCGTTTTAAAACAAGCCCTTTCTATTTTATTCTTTACCTCCCCTTTTTTATTTTGTCCTTTTATTTTTTTCTGCATGCTGTTATTTTCGCATCAAATTTATCTGAAAGAGGATAAATTTCCGACACTCTGTCATGTGATAGAGAGCTGGCTTGTGATTACACAAGCCAGGGAGAAAATGGATTTCAAATCTCGAATCATGAGAAGTAGCTCCTGCCTGTGATGTAGCGAATGTCGGCTGCTACATGTCTTTGCCAAAGATTTGTTCTGCTTGTAGAACTCTCTTCCTGCTCACTGTTTTTCTTTTCAAGACTTAAGTCAATAGGCATCTTCTGTCTTTGCAATAATCATCTCTCGTTTTTGTTAGCTCCTTACATCAAATAGCTTCATGGCTTGTCTCATGCGATTTCTATTTAAAAAAAAAATCAGAAGAATATAAAATTTAAGGCAAATTTTTCCAAAAGACCAAATGCAATCTTTGACGGTCAAAAAAAAAAAAAAAAAAAAAAAAAAAAAAGGCCAGATTAGCAAAATTTGGCGTTCCTGGTTTTACATGTAGCACTCTGCAGCAAAATGATATCGTTAGTTTCGTAAATGTAATAATAGTTTCGTAAATGTTTCGCATAATGTATCAATATATTATTTACTGATTATGAAAGCGATTAATAAAAGCATAAAAATAATTAATAAAAATTATTAGATTTATTTTTTAAAATCAGTCTATTTATAAATACGAAACTGTAGCATTCTACAACTAAATAATATCGTTAGTTTCGTAAAACTTTAGCATATTTATCTAAGTTATTCAATATTCATAAGATTATTTAATAATTATGAAAGTAATTAATAAAAATATAAAAATAAGTAATAAAACTCACAAGATGTGATTGTTGTCATATAAAATATACATTTTATTTCTAATCCGTACATTTATTAATACGAAACTGACGCCGAAACTTAACCGCTGTGCAATCACAATGGCGGCTGTTTGAAAAACAAAAAAGATTGTTGTGCCGTAAATAACGCAATGTCGAAGTATATTTATCCATCGAGTCCTTGGTTACTTGACTATATTCTTGACAAGAAAGTAACCCGATCCACTACAACCTTGCACATTCTTAAGGTTTGTAACTTATTTTTAAAAAATAAAACGTAATTTAACAAAAAATGCCAACAACTGTAACTGTTTGATCGAAACAAAATATTACACGAACTAAACAAAAAAGTGGTGAAAAACAAATATGTAACAAATAAAGAGGCTTGTTTGCGTTTATGACCTTTTAAACCACTGCATTAAATGTGTACTTATGTGTCATGGCGAAATTAGTACAAATTCCAACGCTTGCGAAACCTCAGTGCTTTCAACAGATCAATTTTGGGGCAAATGTATATTTCAGCGGCGTAAATTATGGTACTAGTGCAGAGAGTGATCCGGACGCAAATAATAACGTTATTATTTAAAAAAAAAACGGGTTTGTATTACTGTACATATAGATTCGAAAAAGTTGTCAAAAAACAAATATATAACAAATAAATGTTATCAAAGGCAAGATAAGTTACGTTTCTACCTAACTGGATATGTTTTCAGTGTTTTTATTTCATGTAACATTTTTATTTAGCTCGAAAAACATACTGTGTTTACCGATATATTGGAAAACTCAAAATGGCACCCGACTCTCTCTTTAACACGGTAAGTTTGGGAAAAGGTGCTATAAATATAAAACTAGACAAAATACTGTTAGAAACTCGCTCAATATATGTTACCGTGACATAGGTTGACATATATTCGGTGGGTTTTTAATAGTATTTTGTCTAGTTTATTATTAAAACACCTTTTCCCAAACTTACTGTGTTAAAGAGAAAGTCGGGCGCCATTTTGAATTTTCCAATACATCGGTAAACACTGTATGTTTTTCGAGCTGAATTAACATGTTACATTGAATAAAAACACGAAAATTATATCCAGTTTGAAAGAAAAGTAACTTATCTTACCTTTGATAACATTTATTTGTTATATATTTGTTTTTTGACAACTTTTTCGAATCTATGTGTACAGTAATACAAACCCAAAAAACATATCATAAAACTTTAATTAAACTTGGAAATACGATTTAAAAAATAGCGCGGATCACTCTCTGCACTAGCACCTGAATTATTTAACAGACAAAAATTCCTAAAAATTATTTATTTTTTTTTATATAGAACACATTATTGGACCCTAAAGCTGAAATAAAACCCGAAAAAAATTAATTTTTATTATTTTTTTCAACATTTTTTATTAGACTAAATGTACGACAATCGAGGCCGCTATCTTGTTTTGAAAATTTTGCCTTTCTAAGGCTTGCCAGGTTGACTTTTTTTAGGCCAAATTTGGCCTATTTTACGCTCTTGCATGGAACCATAATTTTTTGCCAATTTTTTTTTTTAATATATGAGGTTTAAGCAAAACAACAGTACTTACTTGTCATGTCGAAAATAGTAATGTATCCAAAACTTATGAACATTCATCGAGTAGAACAACTGCTTTTGTGTTTTTAGAGTAAAAAAAAAAGGAAAGAAATCTATCTCTATAAGGCTAAAAATATATGTCAGCCAGTGGCGAAAAGAGAGATAAGTATGTCCTCTGTATGCGCAATCTTCAAGGCTTTCATATCTAGGGAAAATGCAATTTTTCGTAAAATAAGTTTCTATTCGATGAATTTTCCTAATTTTAGGCTATATTACTATTTTCGACATGACAAGTAAGTACTGTTACTTTTGCTTAAAACCACAAAAAAAAATCGATCTGTTAACTCTATCTTAACAAGCACAAAACGTAGAAAAATAATTTAAATAGAATTTATTGTATGTTTTAATGTGGAAGAGTTGTGCGACCAATTCAGTATGACAAACTGGTTTATCTCCCATGACTTATACTAAGGATCCGTCCTTGTGCTTATTCAGATTGGTACTTACAACAACAATTAAAAGTAAAGTAAATATAGAAATGTCTCTATGATGTACGTACCAGTCACGGAAGGAAGATGAAATACTCCGAAAATCGGTAATCTCCAAAAATACCGTTAGGGCTTACAACATGGCCGCCAGAAGAGTCACGTGATCCGGTTGATCCAAAACATGAATCGTGCAAATGGAAAACGCAGCCTTGAAGGCAAACTTTGACAAACAATCACAATTTGTTTGTATTTAATTTTTTGTTGATATAATGTTGTTATAAAAATAGGCAAACTTTGAGAAACAATCTTAGGTTGTTTTTAGTTAAAACAGTGTTTATAAAAAGTATTTTATTCAGAACAAACAAGTGGTCGACTAGGTGTATCAGAATTTTAGGCGGAATTTTTGACACCCCCAACAAAAAACTGCGAATAAAATATATAAAACTCGTAATTTCTGTTTTTAAAGTGGGTTGTCAATTTTCTTTATGAAATATACTTCCAAAATAAACTATTACAGTCGTTTAAAACATAATAGAAGTATTATTTTTTATTTTTTAAAAACAATGTTTACAAAATGTCTACGCACGTTCGTAGACATTTTGTAAACATTGTTTTTAAAAACAAACAAACTGTGATTGTTTCTCAACAAAAAATTAAATGACCATTCTAAATAAATTATTTATTATTATGATATTGAAAAACTGTTTTTGTACTTAATTATTATGCTTGTTTGTCAAAGTTTGCTTTAAATTTGCGTTTTCCGGTTTCGTAATACGGCGATTCATGTTTTGGATCAACCGGATCACGTGACTCTTCTGGCGGCCATGTTGTAAGCCCTAACGGTATTTTTGGAGATTACCCGAAAATCATGTAATTTGGCTTTTATTTTTATTCTAGAAAATCAAGTTTTAATCCGTGTCAATACGGGGGCGGGGAACTGCGTCCATGAAGGAATTGAAGACTGGTAACCGACTTTCATTTCAAATTTTTTTTTTTTTTTTTTTTTTTTTTTTTTTTTGCTACAACCCACCAGCCCATCCCTCTCTCCATAACTGCAAGCTCAAATTGTCAAAATAAAGTGCAGTCTGTATTTATATCAACTAAATGAATCTTCGTTTCTGTTATTGAAAACAAATGTATACATTCGTACACATTGAAAAAAGCGGATGATTTTATACATAGATCGTGCTTGCTCGTTATATAACATTTATTTAATTCAATGATAAAACATAAATTTTTTTTAAATACATAATAATTTACAAACACTCACAAACAGCTTTAAGACCCCTTATGTGAGAGAGAGTCACATTGGTCTAGGCAAGAAGCCTAACCAGATAGATAGATATGATTAATTGGAATCCGGAATCTGAACTTTTGGGCATATTAGAATTCTATTGGTATCAGAATCGAAAAAATTGCTTGTCTATTTTCTAATGCCGAAAACGATTCTCGTTTTCGGACAATGTTAGAAAGACAACCAAAACGTACAATTTAAAACCAAGCAATAATTTATTAACATAATGTGTATTTTTAATTTTTGTAATTTTCAGAAAATAAAATTTTAAAATAATGAAAACATTATTTTAAGAAAGGTCATTTGAAAAATATTAAAAGGACTTTGGCCTTCACTTATCTGTAAAAAACGGCAAATTTGTTTTTTCAAAAATAAATAAAACTTGATCAAGTTTTATGATATTTGGAACATGCCATCTTCATTCCGTGACAAGTAGGTACACGATAAAAGTTTTTCTTTTTGTTTATCGCCGTAAGTGCCAATCTTGGTCATTGTGGACTAGAGGACCAAATCAAGACTTACTTTTAAAAAGTTGCTTTTTAGGAGTATTCAGGTACAGTATGAACGAATATCACAGCTAAATTTGTCGCCGGCAAGTCTTCTCTTAGCAGTACTTCGCAAACGAAGATTCTATGAAGGGGTTTTCCACATCAACTACAGGCATGCTTGTGGCTGACGAGCCTGATACGGGACAAGCAGGTTCGGCCACAGCGATAACAGTCAAAAGTCACGTCAGGTGTGGCTGCTGAGGATTCCCAAAATCTTTCTCCTGCAGCACTTCTCTCTCAGATTCTCTGTGCGGGAAATCTCAAGGGAGGCGACAGCCTGGTGGACAGTACGTTGCCAGGTAACACGGTCAGCAGCGAGAGTAGACCACAGGAGGTGGTCAATGTGGCAGTCCCCGAGGGACTTCTTCAGAGAGTCTTTATATCTTTTCTTCGGCGCCCCTCTGTCATGACGTCGATTAGAGAGTTCGCCATATAGGACTATCTTGGGCAGGCGATGATTCTCCATTCTGGAGATGTGCCCGATCCAGCATAGCTGTGACTTCAGCAGCATGGCCTCGATGCTGGTGATTTCCGCCCGCTCGATGACCTCAACATTGGTGACATAGTCACTCCAGTGGACGTTGTGGACGCTGGCAAGTAATTTTTATGATATTGACCTCCATATGTCCATGTTTTATCTAATACTTTGGAATTTTTTTACGACCTGCCCGAGTAGTATAAACACCCCCAACCACCCCATGTTAAGAACGGCTTTCAGAATCCCCCCCCCCCCAACCTCCCTGTGTTAAGAACAACTTTCGAGGTTGGGGGTGGGGTGTTTATTCCGAAAGCCGTTCTTAACATTGGGAAGTTGGAGTGTTTGTAATACGCCGAGGCACATCGTAAAAATTTACCAGTACTTTAAAGTGGCTGTCGTTTTTTTTTTGTCGCGTAAGACACTTGACGTATGCTCCAAACAATACAAAACACCCCCTCCCTATGTTAAGAATGGCGACCAGTGAAAAAACAATAGACAATACATTGGATGATGAAAGTCTTAATATCCTACTCTTTCCCCTTTCATTTTAGATTTAACACTTAAATTTGAAATAACATTTTTATTGTTAAACAAGCACCTTGCATCATTAATTTGTATTTATTGCAGACTATTATCCTCATCTAATAAATAATACTCATCTCAGTAATGAATTCCAATTAAATAATATATACCATTTGGTACGGATCCAATCGTGGAAGATCAGATAATAAAATAAACATAAATTTATAAGACCAAAAAATTCAACCTTGATCGCCCTGCGGTGCCCGTGGCGCAGTTGATAGAGACGTTGAATTTCTACGGTTCCAAGTGAGAATTGTCTGAAGATAGCAGTTTCAATCCTACCAAAAGCTGTACAGAGGCTTACTTGGCCAAAAATGTGGTAAGACGGCAACAACTACAGTAAGGCAGTAATTACAGTGGATGCAGTCAGGAGATCCAGAGTACCTACCCCGTCGCGGTTACCGCCTGACAAAGGCCAGAGGAATAGTTGGCCGAAACGTCGTGAAACAACAACTAATAAAAATGAGGATAATCGTCCGCAATAAATAAATTAATAAATAATACTCATCTCAATAATGAATTCCAATTAAAATAATATATATCCGTTCTTGTTTTTTTTTTTTTTTATAGTCCATTCAGGGTCCATTTCGTGAGGGCATCAAAATGATGGAAGTCGGTGATGGAGAAATATTTATGAAGGCAGAATTTGCACGGGAAGCTTTTCAATTGTAAGTATTAATGTATATTCTTAATCATCAATACCACCACCACCATCATCATCATCAGTTTAATTGTGATACTATCGACCCCCCCCCTCTCCCCACAAGTGTTGGGGAGTAAAAATAAAGTAAAGGAAAAGAATTTTTATAACAACAAAGTGAAAATAGGTTTGTCAGCAGAAGAAAGGTAAACGTCATATAGGAGCATAAAAGGAAGCTGAATAGAATTGTTAATCAAGGTGAACAGGAACACAAAAGGAAACTGAATAGGATTGTTAATCAAGGTGAACAGGAACACAAAAGGAAACTGAGTAGGATTGTTAATCAAGGTGAACAGGAACACAAAAGGAAACTGAGTAGGATTGTTAATCAAGGTGAACAGGAACACAAAAGGAAGTTGAATAGAAGTGTTAATCAAGGCAAACAGGAACACAAAAGGAAGCTGAATAGGATTGTTAATCAAGGTGAACAGGAACACAAAAGGAAGCTGAATAGGATTGTTAATCAAGGTGAACAGGAACACAAAAGAAAACTGAATAGAATTGTTAATCAAGGTGAACAGGAACACAAAAGGAAACTGAATAGGATTGTTAATCAAGGTGAACAGGAACACAAAAGGAAGCTGAATAGAAGTGTTAATCAAGGCAAACAGGAACACAAAAGGAAGCTGAATAGGATTGTTAATCAAGGTGAACAGGAACACAAAAGGAAGCTGAATAGAAGTGTTAATCAAGGCAAACAGGAACACAAAAGGAAGCTGAATAGGATTGTTAATCAAGGTGAACAGGAACACAAAAGGAAGCTGAATAGAAGTGTTAATCAAGGCAAACAGGAACACAAAAGGAAGCTGAATAGGATTGTTAATCAAGGTGAACAGGAACACAAAAGGAAGCTGAATAGAAGTGTTAATCAAGGCAAACAAACAGGACCCAAAGGGCTGGGCAATAAAGGAAGATATATTTAGAGTTTACAAGTAGTTTTTGAGGAGTGGATGTGAGTTTTGCAACAGTTTATGAGAATTGGGAACGTTTTGTGGACAGTTTTGGGTTTGCAACGGTTGATGACATTTTAGAGTTGAAGACAGTTGCAAGTTGTACACAGGCGAAAGTAAGTTGTGGCTCAGAGTATATGCAGAAATGACTTGATCAACCGATTAATGAACACGGCCTCGAAGACGACTAAGACGTGGACCTGAGTGTGTAGAGGCACAGGATACTCTCAGGTGGGAGTAGTCTTCTAGCACGATAAAGGGAACCCACCTTCTTTGCAGCAGCCTTTGCAATGTCCTCTATGTATTTGCTCCAGTTCATATTGCCCATGAATGTTAGGCCGAGGAGGTTGAAGGAAGAATTCTCAGGTAGGGAGTTATTTGTCATGGATATCGGTGGTTGGACAGGCGTCTTGTAATTGTTAAAGGAAAGCAGCTTAGTCTTAGTAGCATTAAATGTTACCATCCATTTACGGTTCCATTCCACTCTAGTCTGGATGTCAATCAATGTGGGGTGATACTAGGAACAACAGATCAGTGAATATATTGTAGAGTTAGTTTTAGGAGTGGCAGTGAGTTTTGTGACAGTTTATTATGGTTTTTGGAAAGTTTTGAGTTTGCGACAGTTGACAACAGTTGTGAGTTCGACACAGACGAACGCAGGAGATCAAAATGAACTGACATCAACGTAGATGTGAACGTTAGTGTGTAGAGGGTCAATGGTGTCACACCCACACCCAGAGTGAAACTGATATTTGCAGAATGCATTAGGATTTATTGTGTTTTGTTTTAGTTTTTTTTATATACTTGTGGACCCGTGTGCATCATCTCAGCATCCACCAGTGTGAGAGATGATGACACTGCTGGAAGAGAAGGTGAAGGAGAAGAAAATTACAGAAACAATGTTGGGGGTGGCAATGTTGTCGCGTGGGGTAATGTAATAGACTAAGAAGTTTTTACATCTTACGATGAACGGGACAGTCACCACTGTTTTTGATCTGAAGGCAGATCCGCAGCGTTCCTCCAATTGTGACCAGACGTGTGGCCCCAACAAACCGCCGACCCCCAACATCATGTGTGCCATGGTATTTTTCGTTCACTGTGTTTCTTATAGCTGGATCGTCATTTTCTCGCTGGCGGCTGTCGATGGGAATACGTGTGGGTTCACAAAGTCGAAATATTAAAAGAAATCAAACACGAAAAACATAACGCCAATGCTTCACATATCAGTTGGAATCTGGGTGTGTGTGAAATTATAGTCCAACCGTCGTGTACTACCGAGCCTAGGCTCGTCTGTCAGTCGCAATTCATCTCAATCTCTGTTTCACTGTCAGCTCTCAACTGTTATCGCTACCAGCTCCCATCCATTGCAACCGGCAGCTCGATGTCAACTCTGTCTTCTCTGCGTCGGTATCTGAAATCGACCCACCCTAACCCTAACTGCCGGAAGCTGCCCTTCCCTGTTTTATCTGTAGGTTTCTATTGTCATTGTCAAATCTAAAAAGCTTGATTTAAAAATACCTACAGATTCATTGTTTGCTACTTCCTATTTCTTTGTACATTTGTATGACATTTCCTATCTATTGTATCCCCCCCCCTCAGCACTTAGAGACTCATGGGTCACCTTCATAGTATCACACAGTTTCTTCCTGTTACGATCAAATCTCTTTCAACTTTGTACTTCCAGTTCATTTTTGGTCTTCTGTAGTGGACGAAATTTCAACGGACACAAGCAGGAGTGAATTCTCACGGCTGGAGATTTTGAAATACGCTTCCTTCCTGGCTTGTCCAATCAGAAGCCAGCTCTCAGTCACGTGATCGAGTTTATAAAAGGTTAAACCGGCAGTGTTTATGTTTTGTTTTATTTCTTTATACTTGTCAACCCATGCATGCTCCCCTCGACAGCTGCCAATGTGAGAAACGATGGTATGGCCAAAAGATGAAGGCAAAGAAGAATAAGAAGACCACGGAAACAATGTTGAGGGTCGGCATTTGTTGTCAAGTGGGGAACTTCATAGTTTTATTTTTTTTATTTATTTTTTTTTAATTCAATTTGCACCTCAAACAAGTCACATTACACTTTGAAGTAGGGGGCTACTATTGGGGACATAAATTGCAGGGATATTATGAAGGGAGATGAGCAGCAAGATGTCTGTTCACATTATACTTGAACTTCTGCATGTCAGTACAGTTGGGAAAGCAGAATTCCAGAAGGGAGCTCCAAAGTTTAGCAGTTCTGAGGAAGAAGAAACTATTTCTTTTTTACACCTAGGGATCTCTACTGTGAAGGCGTGGGATTTAGCTGTTTGTCGGGGGTATTCACGTCGAGGGGGTACAAGTGTTTGTAGTTCGTCAGAGCATTTACCATTAAAATACTTGTAGAACAGGCAGAGAGATGCAATATTTTGTCGATGGGACAGAGGCTGAAGCTTAGATGACAGTTCAGGACCTATCAAGTTGGTGACTCTCTTTTGAAGCCTGTCCAGGAGTGAGAGACAAGTAGCAGATGCACCAGCCCAAATGTGAAAACAGTACTCCGTACATGGACGAATGGTGGTCTTATAGAGGTACAGGATACTTTTAGGCGTAAGTAGTTTTATAGTACAGTAGAGAGAGCCCACCTTCTTTGCAGCAGCCTTGGCAATACTCTCATGTTGGGCAGCTTTTAAAAAGTGATTTCCAAAATAACCTATCTCTGGCCAAGTCTTTATTTATCCATCTTTATCATTTCCTCCCATGTTTTTATTACCTTCCCCCTGTGAACTAAACTTGCTATCTCAACTGTTCTACATCTATTTACCACAAAAATTCTCATCCATTCTTTCAACGCGGCCATATAATCAAAGTTACCTGTTCTGTATACGAGAGGTGTTCAATAAATAATGCCCCTGATCAATTTCTAATTGTCTGATCTAGCTAGAATGTTGCATGTGCAATGAATTATATCTCCATGGGTTATGTAGGAAATTACAGCTCAAAACTAATTTATGTGGAGTACAAATTTCACTAATTTGAGGGCCGCTGCAAGAAAGGTGGGCTCTCTCTACCGTGCTAGAAAACTACTACCACCCGAAAGTATCCTGTACCTCTATAAGGCCACCATTCGCCCATGTATGGAGTATTGCAGTCACATTTGGGCTGGTGTATCTGCTACTAGTCTCTCGCTCCTTGACAGGGTTCAAAAGAGAGTCGCAAACCTGATGGGCCCTGAACTGGCATCTAAGCTTCAGCCTCTGTCCCATCGACGAAATGTTGCATCCCTCTGCCTTTTCTACAAGTATTTTAGTGGTGAATGCTTTGACGAACTGCAATCACTTGTGCCCCCACGACGTGAGCACCCTCGACAAACCCGACAGGCTGCTAAATCTCACCCTCACACTGTAGAGATCCCTAGATGTAAAAGATCTTTTTACTCCAATAGTTTCTTCTCCAGAGCCGCTAGACTCTGGAATTCCATTCCAGGTCCCTGCTTCCCCAACAGTACTGACGTGCAGAAGTTCAAGTGTAACGTGAACCGACATCTTGCTGCCTAAATCCCTACATAGTGCCCCAGTAGTTGTTGCCCCTGATAGTAGCCCCCTACACCAAAGTGGCAATGTGCCTTGTTTGGGGTGAAAATGTAAAAAAAAAAATTTAAAAAAAAAAAAATAAAAATTGTGGTTTCTGATTTACAGATGTTTGAATTGGGTTATGTGTGAAATGGAACCTGTTGAGTTATTATATATATATATATATATATATATATATATATGTTAACATGTAAAGAATATAGAATGTAAACAATGATTTAAAATAGATTAATCTCTAGAGTTTGTTGACTCTTACGTAGGGGTCATTATAGATTGATGTGGACTTTAGTTAGAGTTTAGTGAAAAGATACGATTATTTCGAGTTAGAGATCGGAAGTGAGAGGAAGCGACTCGAGTCGGATGGTGATGGCTCCAAGTAGAGGAGGATCAGAATACGTTAGTTTAGGATCAGCAGCAGCTTTTCAAATTAGGGAAATTTGTACTCCACATAAAATTATTATATATATCTATAATATAAAGCTGAATGTCTGTGTGTGTGTGTCTGGTCACGAATAGGTTCCTATATGGTTGACTATTTTAGAAAACTGATTACATATAATGATAGAAAATGTATCGAGACACAGGAATGAGTATGTTTGATCTGGCATAATGATAATTCATTAAAATTGTGGGGTCTGCGTTCGCGCCTGGTCCACAAAGTATGGAAATAAAAAATTTTAAAAAATATGTTTACAAGTGTTTTTGATATAGATGTACATAAGAATACTTTGATAAGTATGTTTTAACTTAAATAGGGATGGTATAATAAAATTGTGGGGTCTGCGTTCGCGCCTGGCCTCCATAGAATGGAAAAGGGCACAAACTTTAATAAAGACTTTTCATATCTATCTGCGTAAGTATACTTTGATAATTATGTTTCAGTTTGAAGAAATATGGTATAATAAAGTTATGGGATTTTCGTTCGCACCTGACCTCCATAGAATGGAAATATGTCACAAAGTTTAACAAGGTTTTTTAATATAGATCCACAGAATATTGTGATAAGTTTTTCATTGTGAACAGGTATGGTATATTAAATTATGGGGTTTATCTGTTTTATTTTTACTTTCATCATATTTTGCTTTGGTCTTGATACCCCCAAATTCGAAGCTATCTCTTTACAACCCTTCGTTTTCATAACCTATCATACTTTCATAAATCAGAGTCCATTTTCTGTAGGCTGTTTTTGAACCCAGTCAACGACATGTACTTTTGCTAGTATATATATATATATATATATATATATATATATATATATATATATATATGTACGGATAGACTGCGTCAGTTTCCTAACCTGGTATTTTTACTTCGTGATATATACAACGCCTCACCTTCTGAAATGGTCACGCATCTGGTATTGGCCAGGTTCAACGTTGCTTAACTTCAGTGATCTGGCTAGAACCGATGTGTCAACGTGACTGTGCCGTTTTAGTTAGAGTTTAGTGAAAAGATACGATGATTTGGAGTTAGAGATTGGAAACGAAAGAGAGTTGATGGAGTTTGAGATTTGAAGTGAGAGAGAATGACTCGAGTCGGACAATGATGGTTTCCAGTAGAGGGGATAAGAATGCGTTTGTCTAGGACCAGCGGCAGCTTTCCAAATTAGGGAACATCAGAAATAAAAGTTGCCGAAAATAAAATCCGAGGTCTGTCATTTTCTTCGGAAGAGATTCCATTGCAGCTTTTCGTCAAACGAGATCCAGGATGGACCAGATGTGTTTCCGATTTGACCCGATGTTACAACCCCAAATAAGTGTTATTTGCCCTTTTTGTTGTACAGATATTTATATTCTTAGACAATCACAATGCTAAACGATCAGAGATTAGCACACATCATATAGATGATTGCGACACGTATATAAAAACGTATATGATGATTGCAACGTCTTGTCAGACGAGTGCCACTCCCTCAGACATTTAAAATCCATGAGCCCAAATACTGAGGGAGTATCTATACAAAGATGATGTTACAGAGTCTTAGCTTTGTACGACAGCTAAGTCTCTCTCTCGGTTCAAAATGTTGAGATCCAGCAACAAGCAAGAGCAAGATAGCCAGCAACAAATTAAACTGCAGACCAGCTTAATGCGGGTAATGGTCTTCCGCTTTATGGTTTTTTAAATCAGAGATTTGCTTCTCCTAGAAAGGTTGCCTTCACCACGGCTTACGGGAGCCCTCTCCACCCCAATACACATATACACGCACACAACGTATATAAAAATGTATATGCACTCAGTACATCTATATTGACCCCCACGATGCAACAAAAAGCCTCCCCCCTTATCCCGTATAAGCAGACTGTTGCTGACAACATTAAAAATAAAAAAAAGAAGACAAACTCACTTATTTGTGGCTGTTTATTGTTCCACCATTATCGAGATATACGAAAATTGTATTCGGAATTGTGGGTGACAGTATATCCTGGTGAAAGCGCTATCAGTCGCAGATAATGCGATATGTGTTGAACTGTGGACTTTGAAGTGATTCAATTTCAAGTACCTATACACTTATCTTTGTACAGCGTTATTATATTAAAAATTATGAAGTTATATAGTTTCTGTTAATATGATATTTATGAAAGAAAATCAACGACTGGAGTTTTTACTTATTGCTTCTGCAAGGTTGTTAACATTGCTACCGGACCGCACAATCAACTTGAGTTATTTTTCATAAATTAGACGATCACAATGCTAGACGGTCATAGACGAACACAGGTATAAACACACGTTATAGATGATGTGACACGCGTAATGTTGTAACCCTTTGGACTGTGATCATAGCGTAGTATCTGTGTTAACTGTGGCAAGCAGGGCCAAGAGTCAAAACATTATTATTATTATTATTATTATTATTAATTCGAGCGACGGCGGGTTGCTGGATCAATTATTATGATTAGAAAAATAAACAATTAGATTGGGAAAAAAATGATTGAATGCTGAAACAATAATATCGCTACAAAAAGAATGTGAAAATAGAAAATAGATGTAAACAGGTATTTATATATATTCCCGTTTCGTCATAAACGCTAATTAAATGTACATAGACATGCAACAAGCTTTAAATCAGACGATCACAATGCTAGACGATCATAGACGAACACGTTTATACACACACGTCATATAGACGATTGTGACACATATATAAAAACGTATATACATTCACTACATCTATATGGACTCCCACAATGCAATGGTCCTGGATATGACCTTAAACTATATCCAGTGGTGAGGCCTTGGGGAGTTTGGAGCTACCCTTTAATTGCCATTGCTCCCAGGTCCACTCTGACCCGGAGTGGTAGTACCTGTTAGGGTCCCAACTATGGGTTATAATAGAAACCGACTTGAAAATGACAAATATATTCTATTAAAAAAATTTTTCTTCAAAATCTTTGGATTCGGCTTTAAATAACCTGAAAAGGATTGATATGCCGTAAAACAAAAACAACCAACCAACAATGCAACACCTTGTTTTTTTTTTTTTTTGTCTTAGATTGCTTTCAAGATGGCGTCACAATACAGTGGCTCCTCAGATGGTCTTAAAATTTGAATTTCTTATTAAAATTAACCATTTTTGCTGCATTGAAGCACGGGATCATCGTTGCCTGATGATTAAAGATGTTTATTGTTTTCTGTTTCTGTCTTTCTTTAGACTTGATTCTGAAAATGAAGAATATTGGGAAGAGTCTTTGATTAAAGTTGGAGACTGGGAAATGGATTTGGTCCTCAACAAAAGCAAGGTGGGTAAACAAGTTTCTGTTTCCATAAAGTCGTTAGATTTACAAGAAAAAAAAAAATGAATCAAAACTTGGCAATCTGCATGATTGATGTGAAATGGCCGAGTTCATTTTTGGACAAAGGCAAATAAAAAAAAAAATTTCTTCTATGATTTCCTTGTGAACTGAACTTGCTACCTCAACTGTTCTACAAACCCGACAAGCAACTAACTCCCACCCCTTTACAGTAGAAATCCCTAGATGTAAGAAAGCCTTTTACTCCAATAGTCTCTTCCCCAGAACTGCAAGTCTTTGGAACTCCCTTCCGGGATACTGCTTTCCCAACTGTGCTGCAGAAGTTCAAGTGTAATGTGAACAAACATCTTTCTACTCATCTCCCTTAATAATGCTCCTGCAAATTATGTCTCCGATAGTAGCCCCCTACTTCAAAATGGCACTTGCCTTGTTTGGGGTGAAAATTGAATAAAAAAATATATATATATATATATATACTAACTAGTGTTGAGATGATTAATCGGAATCGCAAACAGAAAAAAATCATAACTTTTTGGGGTATTGGAATCAGTATCAGAATCGCCTCTGTGCATGTACTCTTTTTTTATTAGTTTTTTTTTTTTTTCTGATATTTTTATACTTTTATGAACATATATTTATTGTATAACTTCAATTAAAGAATTTATTTTTAAAATAAAAAGAAACTTTTATTTGTATAATTTCATAAACGTATATTTTGTATAAAATTTAATTTAAGATAAAAACTTTTTTTAAAAATTTTTTTAACGAAAGTACAAATAAAGACTAATTGTGTTTCATTTTGTTAATTTTTATTATATACTAGCAGCTGTGCCGCGTCGGCACATACAACGCCAAGTCAAACACAACATCAAGCACACTCAACATCGTCTTACCATCAATGCTTACCCTGTGAACTCGGAGTATGGGAAATTCCCATCTGCACAAAACAAAATCACTGAAAAAAAAAAATACCCAAACTAAGGATAGGGATAATGAGTAAACGTTGGATAAAATGATGGTTAAAATTATTACAAACTTGCCAGGGGTTTCATCATTGTAGTTCGTTGAGGTTTTTGTCAGTAGAAGTTCACTTGTTTTTCTTTGTTGAAAAGTCCGTTTTTTTCTTTATCAAATAAAACGCGCATCTCGCTCAAAACAATTCCTTTAAAAAAAGTAGGGTCCCCATGCGGGCTCCAGTTTGTTGCGGGACTTGTGGTTTAGAATGAAATGTGCGTTCATCTCACGTTCGGGTGTCACCGTTTTGTAGCTGTCTAGTGTATAGAAGGAAATGCATGTTCATCATCACGTTGCGGTCACCAAATTTGTAGTGGACTGGTGGATATATTATATATATCCCCCAGTCGTACAAAATAGGAGAAAATGATTTGAATTGTGAAAGGAAAAATGAATTGCTTTGAGGAAGGAATGAACAACGCGTTTACTTGAATTAAACGAACTGGAATTTATTTTGTGAAAAAACAAGTGAAAGAAAAGGGTACAACACGTGTTCATGTCCGTGTTCGTCTCTCGCTGTTTACTGGTGAGAAGGAAAGTCTATTGTCATAGAGAGAGAAAGAAAGTCAATCCAGTTTGGTGTGCGTCTCTCGCTGTTAGCTGGTGAGGAGTAAAGTCTATTATAGTATCTATACTATAATAGACTTTACTCCTCAGAGAATGAGAAAAAGTCAAACCAGGCCATGGAGATAGAAAACGTATAAAGTGTACATACTGTCTGTTAGCTCGTGGCCCATACATAGTCGCAGGGGACGTGACGCGCGGGCGCCCCGAAAGGGGGCGAATGGTCCGACGACCGCTCAGCTCGAGAGCTAAGTCAAAAAGGGCTGGAAACAGCTTGTCTCTTGCTTTTATAATTGTTTCCGGTGGTCTTTTACGCATGTGTGGATTTCCTTTGAAAGGTGAAGTGACGTTGTCCTTGTGTGCGTACGTGTGCGCGTACATGTATGTACGTTAGCGTGTGTGCGTATACACATGAATGTGACTGTATATACGCGAACGTGAATATATGTACGTGTGTGGATGTGCGCGCGTATATTTGTGTGCGCGTATGTTTGTGTGCGCGTATGTTTGTGTGCGCATATGTTTGTGACAAGTAATATAGCTTGAGATGTGAACGCGTGTTTTTGTGTGAGACTAGGAAAGGCTCCCACAGATGTTACCGCGACTGTAGACAGACAGTGCTAAATTCCGTTGACATGGGCAGGAAACTTTTTCGGCAAAAACAAAACTGCCCCTTATTTCGGGCTTTTTGTGTGACTCTGCGTTGTTCGTTATGAACCATATATAGATAAGGACAATCTAGGGACTAACACCTTTCAGGGGAAAAAAAGAACTTTTCAATTCGGTGCATCCATTCAAAAGTTTTACTGGTATATAGGCACACACACATAGATAAACAAACAAACATTTAGAATTTTATTAATATTATAGATTTTTCAATAATGTCCTTTTCTTCTGTTTTATTTCAATAAATCGCTTCACAATAAAAAATATTGAAGAACAATAAAAATGAACTGATTTGTCTTGTCACTTCTACACCAGAAGTTAGGAAGTACATTAGCTGATGTAACTCTTGACCTTGTCAAACTAGAGAATGTACATGGGATATTGAATCGAACCCTTTATTTAACCCGTCGAGAATAATATGCTCTCATTCTGTCTGCCAGAGGTTACATTGGCTGGCACTTGTACAGTCTGCATGTGTGAATACCCTTTATGTAAAATTTCAAATGTTTACACCCAAAATTTGCTGAATAGTTTGCTAGAGACTGCAAAGGTCAACGCTTTTGAACTTTTACCCCTTCATAGCCAAATTTTCAGCTAAAAACCGATTAAAAAGCTTGCCCTATGTCTGAATGCACTTTATGTAAAATTTCAAAAATTGGTTGAGAGGTTAAATTTTTTTAAACTTTGACCCCAATTTTGATCCCTTAACATTTATTGTTTTGGGCTCAAATAAGGTTAAAAAGTTTGATCCATATCCAAGGAATCTACATCTAAAATTTCAAGTGTTTAGACCCAAAATGGGCAAAGGAGTTTGGTAGAGTTTTCAAAGGTCAAATCATTGAACTTTGACCCCCTTGATAGCCAAATTTCTGGAGAAACCGATTAAAACGATTTTCCCAAATCTCAATACCCCTTATGTCAAATCTCGAGTCTGTACACTGAAAATTGACAGAGTAGTTTGGTAGAGAAATGTAGACACACACACAGACAATTTCACTTTTATTGATGTATAGATAGATTGGACAGCGTTGATTGTTTAAACAAACAAAAAAAAAAAGGAAGATTAACTACATTCTGCTACCAGAGTAACCCCCCTTTACTAAGTGACTTCCTGAAAAAAAAAGGAAAATCCTTCCAAAACACCCGTTTTTTGGAATTACGATTAAGTTTTTTTTTTGTAATGCAATCAAAGTTCAACGATTTGACCTTTGAGAACTCTACCAAACTCCTCCTACAATTTTGGGTCTAAACACGTGAAATTTTAGATATAGGTTTCTTGGATATGGATCTAATTTAATAACTTGATTTGAGCCCAAAACAATAAATTATAAGGGGTCATAATTGGGGTCAAAGTTTAAAAAATTGCCCCCCCCCCCTTTTTTTTCTCAAAACACATGGGCAACGCTGGGCATCCATTGCTAGTATATATATCTATATATCTATAAAAGTGAACGTGTCTGTCTGTCTGTGTGTCTGTCTGTCTGTGTACATTTCCCTACGCAATAACTCTGTCAATTTTTAGTCTATAAACTCGAAATTTGAAATACCGGGTACTGAGATTTGGGAAAATCGATGTGACGGGTGTCAGCCAGAAATTTGGCTGTTAAGGGGTCAAATTTCAACGATTTGACCTTTAAGAAATCTACCAAACTCCTCCGACAATTTTGGGTCTAGACACTTGAAATTTTAGATATAGGTTCCTTGAACCTGGATCTAACTTAATAAAGTGATTTGAGCCCGAAACTATAAATTTTAAGGGGTCATAATAGGGGTCAAATTAAAAAAAAAATTTACTCTTTTTTTTTTTTGCTCAGCATACACCTCCAAACACCCGGGCAACGCCGGGCTGAAATGCTAGTATATATATATAACCGTTTTATCTGCTTAGTTACACGTTTCGGTTACCGAATCGTATCAACAACCCAGTAATTTCGTCAGAGTCAATGGTTCCCATGTCATGTTAAATTCTATAGTAGGTCTACTTAGTAATTGATTGTCTCCCAGCATACGTGTTGCTTCTTTGAGTCGTCTTACTCTACACAGTTCCTCTCTGTTTATAATCGGTTTAAAAAGATATTTTTTTTTTGTTTCTTTATAGGAAACGTCTGAATATATAATCCGCATCATCAATTTTACGGTGTGGTGTGACGAAAGAGGAATGGCAGCAAAGAACTCCATGGTTTCTTGGTAAATCGACATTTTATTCTTTCGACTAGCAGGGAGATCTGGTATCGCCCGGAATTGAATGGCAACCGGACGATAACAAATATTGTTTTTTGGTACTTGTACAGTTTAATCAAGACATTAAAAAAATGAAAATATCGAAAAAAAAAAAAAAAAAAAAAAATTGTACGTATCTGTTTTGGATTGAAGTTCTCCAAAAAAAATTTTCACTTAATTTGATCGAGTACTTTTTTTTTTATTTTGTAATACAGATCGGTTGGAAATTGAGTTGTTGGTACTCGTACAGTTTAATGAAGACATTATAAAAAATGAAAATATCGAAAAAAAATTATATTGTACATATCCGTTATGGAGTGAAGTTCTCCGAAAAAAATTTTTTTACTTAGTTTGATCAAATAGTTTTGTTTTTTGTTTTTTTTACAGTTAAAAAAAACATGTTTTTATGACAGCATGCTGAAGGTAGCCATGTTTGGATTTTTAGAACACGCCAAGGGGCTATAACTCAGTTTAAAGCGTTGACACCCCCCCTCCCCATCTTAAATACTAGCTTTTCTTCTTAAAAATCGAAACATGGCTACCTTTTGATCAGTATCATTACAAATTGTTTTTTTGTTGATATTTTCATTATTTAATGTCTTGATTAAACTGTACAAGTACCTACTTTTTTTCATTTTTATCTTATTTTTTTATTTTCATTTTTCTTCTTTGGAAAAAATTTGACGAGTGACAAAATTTTATCTTCTAAGTAAATAAGTAGGTTAGACTTCGCAGCCTAGCAGGGGATGCCTTTTTTTCTTCCCTGCAACCTCTTTCCTATTAAAGAAACATTGCGAGTCTGTCTCTGCTGTATCGTTATTTACATAGCAACTACTCGTCTGAGCTCCAGTCTATGATCTCCGTTTGCTAAACTTTCACAAAAAACACGGGTCTAGCTGAAACCACTGTCAATAATTTCCCTGCGACTAAACCTAAACGTGGATTTCATGAACAAAACTTTTTTCTTAGAACTGCACACTTGTGCTTGTTCTGTTTCCTTATTTTCCAACTGACTACAGTATGGTCGTCTTCAAGTCCAATGTAAACAAGTTCTTGATGAGCCATCTCCTTAAGTAATCTAATTTATCAAATTTCCACTACTAACGATTGCTATGATATTGTCCCATTGACTACTGCACACTCATTAACCTTTATCCTTGAGTGACCTCTGGGCCTTTATAAGTGCTGACTCCTTTGTAAAAAGAAAAAAAAGTAGTTTTGGAGCCTATACTTGACAGACAGACAAAAACGTTTCATTATAATAGAATTATTATTTTCATTTTTCCTTTTCATGTCTTGTACTGAGGCAGGACATTTCATGAATGTTCTAAACACTTTCTCACATCCAAGGTTACATTATTGGCTACATATATGCATACATGGTTCAGCTGTGATTTCTTTCAAAATCCAACGTCATCAAGCCACTAGTCTAAGCTGGAAAAACTTGGCAGAAAGAATAAAACAACAAAAAAAAAATTAGAATACAAAGTGAGAGAGCAATTTCCACGTGTCTGAATACCCTATATACCAAATTTTAAGTCTGTAGATCAAAAATTCGTTGAGTATATAGGTTGAGAAGTGTCCTCACACACACATTCTCACTTTTATAGATATATATGGAATGATTGTATTGCTGTGGTTTCCTAGAAAATAGTGCTTAATAACAGGTAGAGCTGTATTATTATATAATCTTCTGTGATTAAACAAACATTATTGGCTACATATGTGCATACATGGTTCAGCTGTGATTTCTTTCAGAATCCAACATCATCAAGCCACTAGTCTGGAAAAACTTGGCGGAAAGAATAAAACAAAACAAAAAAACTAGAATCCAAAGAGAGGGATCAATTTTAAATATAAGTTTAACATAAAATGATCCACCATTTCCGAACCATTCAAATGATCAAAGGCATTAAAGTATCCTATACCTCTAAAAGCCCACCATTCGCCCATGTATGGAGTATTGTTGTCATATTTGGGCTGCTGCATCTGCTACTAGTCTCTCACTCCTAGACAAGGTTCAAAAGAGAGTCACTAACCTAATAGGTCCTGAACTGTCATCTAAGCTTAAGCCTCTGTCCCATCGACGGAATGTAGCATCTCTCTGCCTGTTCTACAAGTACTTTAACGGTGAATGCTCTGAAGAACTGCAAGCACTTGTACCCCCTCGATGTAAATACCCCCCCCCCGACAAACCCGACAAGCAGAAAAATCCCACCCCTTCACAGTTGAGATCCCTAGATGTTGTAAGAGAGCTTTCTACTCCAGTAGTTTCTTCCCCAGAACCGCTAGACTTTGGAATTCCCTTCCAGGTTCCTGCTTCCCCAACTGTACTGACATGCAGAAGTTCAAGTGTAAGTGCTAGTCTCAGTCTTTTCTACAAATACTGTTGTGGCACATGTTCCTTAGAATTGTTTCATCTATTCCCTGCTTCCTTTGTAGCAGCTCGTTTGACCTGTTGATCTAGTAGTCTTCATCAATTTGTTAATTTAATATATCACCGTAATACTGCTTCCTATTCCAGTAGTTTCTTTCCAAGAACTGCTCACTGTTGCTATTTGTTTGCTTTTCCACGGGAGAAATATGTGACACAAGGTCGTTTTTAATGTAGGTGAAAACCAGCTCCCCAAAAAGGGGCACTCTGGCAGTAGGCAAAAATAAAAAATTGCCTTAGTATAGAAGGATTCCATGGCAAATGATCGTCTAAGCTTCAATCTCTGGTCCCCTCTCGCCAATCTTTCACGAAAACACCCGTCTAGCTGAAACCACTGTTAGTAATTTTCCCCACTCTTTATCTGTGCTTAAATCAAAACGTAGATTCCATGAACAAAGCTTCTTTCTTAGAAGTGCATGCCTGTGGAACTCCCTTCCGTTTGCCTGTTTCCCACTTGACTACAACTTGGATGTCTCCATGTCCAACATAAATAAATTCCTGATGAACCGCCCCCTTAAGTAGACACTTTATGAAATCTCCAATAACAACGATTACTACGATACTATCCCATTGATTACTGTACACGCAATAACCCTTATCCTCAAGTGGCTTCTGGGCTTTGAGGTCCTGGATATGACCTTAAACTATATCCGATGGTGAGGCCCCAACTTGCGGACTTTGGGGAGTATGGAGCCACTCTTTAATTGCCATTGCTCCCAGGTCCACTCTGACCCAGAGTGGTAGTACCTGTTAGGGTCCCAACTATGGGTTAAATAGAAACCGACTTGTAAAAAACAAATATATTCTATTAAAAAAATTTTCTTCAAAATCACCGGATTCGGCATTAAATAATCTGGAAAGGGTTGATATGCCGTAAAGCAAAAACAACCAACCAACCAATCCGGGCCTTGATAAGTGGTGACCTCCATGTAAAAAAAAAAAAAAGGTTTAACCCTACACTGACTAAAAACAAATTTTTTTTATCTCATTTTTACTTCAAACAAGGCACAGCCACTTTGATGTCGGGGGCTACTATCAGCGAAATAAGTTGCAAGGATACTATGTAGGGAGTTGAGCAGCAAGATGTCTGTTCACATTACATTTGAACTTCTGTATGTCAGTACAGTTGGGAAAGCAGGAACCCGGAAGGGAATTCCAAAGTCTAGCAGTTGGGTGGGGGGATTATTAGAGTTGAAGGCTTTTTATATCTAGGGATATCTACTGTGTTGGGGTGGGATTTTGCTGCTTGCCGAGTTTGATGTTACCACGACTGTATACAGATAGTGCTAAATTCCGTTGATATAGGCAGGTAAATTTTTCAACAATTGCACGAAATGGCCCAAAAACCTTTATTTCTGTCTTTTTATGTGACTCAGCATTGTTCGTTATGAACCATATTTAGATAAGGACAATCTAGGGACTCACACCTTCCCGGCAAGAAGAAAAATTTTTCAATTTGGTGCATCCAATCGAAAGTTTTATTGGTATACACACACACACACATATATAAATAAACATTTAGAATTTTATTAATATTATATATTTTTCGATAATGTCCTTTTCTCATATTTTTATTTCAATAAATCGCTTCACAATAAAAATACTGAAGAACAATAAAAGGGAAGGAATTGATTTGCCTTGTCAACACTTCCGGTAGCAGTCACATCGGAAATTAGGAAGTACATTAGCTGACTATAACCAAAAAATTTACTTTCACAAAATTTTTATCTTTGCTTTTTAGTGAGTCTCATCCCCTGATCCAAGAAAATATTGCTCGACTTTTTGAGGAAAATCGACCGAGAGTGTAAGTATATTTTATTTATTTATTTTTTTTGTTCTTACGACGAGGATTCGTTATTTGTATTATTTGGATTCTTCGGACTACTGGTCTCATCTTCAGGTGAATATTGTTGAACTCAGGAATGTGGACGGAATTTCGAACGGAACCCTTTATTTATTTCACAGGGATAGCATGCTCTTGTTCCGTCAGCCATGATTGAATAAAAGTTCTAAGTAATTTGCAATCATATTTTTCGGTTGCCCACACTGAGGATTGAACCTTCAACCTTCAGGTGAATATCACTTTTACAATTGATTTTCTTGCGGGCTTGTGACGCAGTGGTTAAGTAGTACTATAAAGTGGACCTGAGTCACTAAGTGCTGAGAGGGGGGAAATAGACAAAGGAATAGGAAATGTCCTACAATAAACAAAGAGATGGGAAGTAGCAAACAATGAATCTGTAGGTATTTTTAGATCGAGTCTTTTTAGATTTGACAATGACAATAGAAACCTACAGAACAGATAACTCAGGGAAGGGCAGCTTCCGGTAGCCGGGGTTGGGAGACTTCAGATACCGACACAGAGAAGACAATTGACATCAAGCTGCTGGTTGCGATGGATGGAGCTGATAGCAACAACGATTGGACAGTTTTTAGAGCTGACTGCGAAAGAGAGATAGAGAGAAATTGCGACTGACAGACGAACGTAACATCGATAGAACGGGGAGAAGACACATGCTCACAAGTGCAACCATCAAATATATGTGAAACATTGGTGTTTGTGTTTTTCCTTTCTTGTTCCACGACTTATTTTACTTCCACTTTGTGACCTGCGTGTGTTCTGTCAGCAACTGTGAACCAAAAGATGATGACACGGCCAACGAGAACGATGAAGGTAGTAATCCACGGCACGCAATATGGGGTCAGCGGCTTTGTCGGAAGGAAGGCCACGTGCTGTCCCATTAAGCCGATAACGTGTACAGTTAGACTTAATAGATACTACGCTTTTTTTCTTTGTCGATCAAAAGAGAAAACAGAAGATAGATCAATAATGTTAAGTTCGTATTAAGCCCATAACATTTATTATTAGATGTAGCAAAACGTAGAGCCAAAAAAGAGGGGGGGGGGAGATGCATCCCAACTGATTAAAGATACTACGAACTGAGCAGTGACCTGCGTGTCGACAAAGGTAAGTAATCTACGGCACGCAATATGGGGTCGGCGGCTTTGTCGAAGGGAAGCCCACGTGCTGTCACAGAGTATTTAAAAAAATCTACTAACCAAAGAACTTGCATCCTTTCTTTCGTTTTTCGTCTCTCCCTTTACGCATCGTCTAAAAGAGTCTCTAATCTAATAGGCCTCGCACTGCCTACAAAGCTCCAGGTTTATCACCACGATGTGACATCTCTTGTTTTACAAGTACTTTGGCACTTCTGCATGTCAATGACATGGGGCGAATTTGTGTATTTTAGTTTCAAGAATGGCCTATAAAGGGCGTTTGTCAGCCTAGAAGAGGGTCAATAATTCATACCTTTATTTTGATAGATGCTTATAGAATTATGCTGCAACCCCCCCCCCCCCAACTTTCAGTACAAAAAAAAATGTATTCTTAAACCTCTATAAATGTTTTATGTTTTTAAAATTATATTTCGCTACATTGACAAACTAAAATTATATTTTGATATATTTTTATACTGTAAAAAAAAAATAATTCTAAAACAATTTATAAATGTTTAATGTTTTTCACATTGATTTATAACTGTGAATAAAAACTAACTCATGAAAAGAAATATTAAAACTTTAAAATTATATTTTGATACATTTTTTATACAATAAATGTTTTGATTTTCATATTTTTTCTTGTTCTTTATTTCGTTCTTATATATTTTTGCGTTGTCAGAGAAACTTGTTTATATTTGAGGTTCACAGAACGGCCGATAGAGGGCATTCAAAGAAGAGGGGTCGATAACTTATCTCGGACGCCTCATGTCATTGACATACAGAAGTGCCAGTACTGCAATAAAATGTGCACCAACAAATTTGCTGCACTGATGCTTCCTTCATTAAATATTCAAGAACAACCCGACAATTAGCTATATCCCACCCATTCATGGTAAACGGTCCTAAATACTGGAAGGCTATCTACTCTTAATATATTCTTCCTTCAAACTAATAGCCTTTGGAATTCCCTCTCTGTTTCCCGTTTTCCTGATTGTATGACATGCAAAAATTTAAATGTAATGTGAACAAACATCTTGCTAGACAACTCTAAATTGAGGAAACCCTTCCTATAAGTATTCCCATAATATTCCTATATATGAGGAACTGTACGGCATAATCACGTTGACACACCGATTCCCGCTGAATCACCAAAGTTAAGCAATGCTGAACCTTGTCAGTACTAAATGGGTGACCATTTGGAATTTCCAGGTGCTGTATGTGCTCTCCGCTTATCTCGGCATTGTTTCCAGTCGTCCTGGATTTTTCCTTGCTACTGGACTCAAACAGTGCCGATTCAGGGGGGGGGGTTAGGGATTGTGCAACTCTTGCCTCACAATTCCTGCGCAGCTGCCCCTACAAGAGGTATCCTTTGTCTTTCGAGACTGAACGGAGGCATCGGAATATGAGGAATCCATCCATTACAGTTCTTTGAATGAGGCGAAACCATTACAGCGGTGAAGTACTGTCAACCAATGGACGAAATGCATAAAAAATTTCGGCAATCACCCAGCATTAGTCAGCAGAAAAGCAAAATTCTCCTCCACGACGATGCCCGACCGCATGTTGCTAAACTGATCCTGCAGAAGTTGCACGAATTGAGCTATAAAACTCTGTGCTTCATCCGCCATACTCTCCCGACCTCTCACCTACCGACTACCACTTTTTTTAAACATCTCAAAAACGTTCTGTATAAGAAATGCTTCAACAGTCTTAAGCGATATCAAAAACACCTTCAACGACTTCATCGCAACCAGAACGCAAGATTTTTACGTTATCGACATAAATACACTAATAAATTTTTATGTTATCGACATAAATACACTAATAAATTTTTATGTTATCGACATAAATACACTAATAAATTTTTACGTTATCGACATAAATACACTAATAAATTTTTACGTTATCGACATAAATACACTAATAAATTTTTACGTTATCGACATAAATACACTAATAAATTTTTACGTTATCGACATAAATACACTAATAAATTTTTACGTTATCGACATAAATACACTAATAAATTTTTACGTTATCGACATAAATACACTAATAATTTTTACGTTATCAACATAAATACACTAATAAATTTTTACGTTATCAACATAAATATACTAATAAATTTTTACGTTATCGACATAAATACACTAATAAATTTTTACGTTATCGACATAAATACACTAATAAATTTTTACGTTATCGGCATAAATACACTAATAAATTTTTACGTTATCAACATAAATACACTAATAAATTTTTACCTTATCAACATAAATACACTAATAAATTTTTACGTTATTGACATAAATACACTAATAAATTTTTACGTTATCGACATAAATACACTAATAAATTTTTACGTTATCGACATAAATACACTAATAAATTTTTACGTTATCGACATAAATACACTAATAAATTTTTACGTTATCGACATAAATACACTAATAAATTTTTACGTTATCGACATAAATACACTAATAAATTTTTACGTTATCGACATAAATACACTAATAAATTTTTACGTTATCGGCATAAATACACTAATAAATTTTTACGTTATCGACATAAATACACTAATAAATTTTTACGTTATCGACATAAATACACTAATAAATTTTTATGTTATCGGCATAAATACACTAATAAATTTTTACGTTATCGGCATAAATACACTAATAAATTTTTACGTTATCGACATAAATACACTAATAAATTTTTACGTTATCGACATAAATACACTAATAAATTTTTACGTTATTGACATAAATACACTAATAAATTTTCACGTTATCGACATAAATACACTAATAAATTTTTACGTTATCGACATAAATACACTAATAAATTTTTACGTTATCGACATAAATACACTAATAAATTTTTACGTTATCGACATAAATACACTAATAAATTTTTACGTTATCGACATAAATACACTAATAAATTTTTACGTTATCGACATAAATACACTAATAAATTTTTACGTTATCGACATAAATACACTAATAAATTTTTACGTTATCGACATAAATACACTAATAAATTTTTACGTTATCGACATAAATACACTAATAAATTTTTACGTTATCGACATAAATACACTAATAAATTTTTACGTTATCGGCATAAATACACTAATAAATTTTTACGTTATCGACATAAATACACTAATAAATTTTTACGTTATCGACATAAATACACTAATAAATTTTTACGTTATCGACATAAATACACTAATAAATTTTTACGTTATCGACATAAATACACTAATAAATTTTTACGTTATTGACATAAATACACTAATAAATTTTTATGTTATCGACATAAATACACGAATAAATTTTGCGTTGGCAAAAGTGTGTTGATTCTGATGGTGCTTATTTGGATCAAAAAAATTTTTGTTTGAGCCGAGATTTGTTGATCTGAATTTAAAAGTTAAAAACTCTTTCTTGTCAACCTGATATCTTTATGTGAATGTTACATTTTTCAAATCATCTTGTTGAACTTTTCAGCCCACCTGCTTTGCCAGATTCCGACAATACCCTGGACTCCATTTCACTCAGCATTCTTCTCGAGCAAATCCAAAAAGATAACGGCAATCGGACTTCATCGGAAGATTCTGTGATTCGTGCAGTTCCCAATGCAGGTAACAGTGTGAAACTATGTACTCGACGACAATTGCTGACCCCCCCTTCCCCAACCCTGTGTGCTGTATTTTCCTTCATCTTCGTCATACTATCAACGCTGTCCCCCCCCCTCCTGTTAGGAAGAAAAAAAGAAAAGGAAAAACAATATAACAAAAAAAAAATAGGAAAAAAGTTTATCAGCAGAACAAAGGTATAAGAAGTTGTTCACCAAGGAACACAAAAGAAAGTTAAAATAGGATTGTTAATCAAGGTATGCCGGTAATGGAAACAAGGGATTGGTTAACCCTTTATGACCTGAATTATGACGTAGATGATTAGAAAAATATTTATTGTTAATTTTAGATGGCGGTATACTGAATGTAAGCAATGGACAGTTGCGATCTTGAGGTATCTGGCATCTACCCAGATAGTGAATATATACAAGGCAGGCGTGTTTGAATCAATTCCCACTTTATTTATGCCGTTATATTCATTTATTTATGAGTAAACGAATTAGTTCAACCAGATCATAAAGGGTTAAAAAAAATTTAAGTTAGTTTTATGAGTTTTGTGATTATTTATAGAAGTTAGGCATGGTTGGGTTTGCAATGGTTGATGACATTTGCAAGTCTGACAGTTGAATGTAGGCAGTAGCTTGGACCAGATCAAGAGTGTTTTAGGTTGGGGGTTATCATACAAGGGTCTGGGGAGCAAGTGGGGGTTGTGGCTCCCTAGGTTGGGAAATAAATTTTAATTTAATTTCTTTTTTTTTTTTTTTCCATCATTGGTAACTCACATTCTTTAGTAGGGGGTTGTTGGTTGTATGCGCTCTACAAGTGCCTTTCTAATTTTTCCCTTTTTAATTGCAGGCCTCATGTCCTCTGTATCAACAGAAAACCTAGAAAAGAAATTAACAGTGAAAAATATTCGAGATTTCCTCATTCATCCGACAGATGCAAAAATACTTGCGACAATCGGTGGTTGGTATTGTTTGACTACAAATCTATACACTTTTTCCTTTTTATTTTTTATTTTTTCCTTTTTTTCTTTTTCTCTTTTTCTTTTTTTTTCTTTTTCCTTTTTCTTTTTTTTCTTTATCCACTTTTTTCTTTTTCTTTTTTATCTTTTTTTTCTTTTTCCTTTTTATTTTTTCTCTATCTTTTTCCTTTTTTTTCTTTTGTTTCTTTTTTGTCTTTATCCACTTTTTCTTCCTTTTTTCTTTATCCACTTTTTTTTTTTCCTTTTTTTCTTTATCCACTTTTTTTCTTTTTCTCTTTATCTTTTTCTTTTTTCTCTATCTTTTTCCTTTTTTTTTCTTTTTCCTTTTTTCTTTTTCCTTTTTTCTTTTTCTTTTTTCTTTATCCACTTTTTCTTCCTTTTTTTCTTTATCCACTTTTTTCTCTTTTTTCTTTTTCCTTTTTATTTTTTCTCTTTATCTTTTTCCTTTTTTCCTTTTCCATTTTTCTTTTCTTTTTTTTTTTCCTTTTTTTCCATTTTTCTTTTTCTTTTTTTTTCCATTTCTCCTTTTTTTCTTTGCATTTTTCTTTTTATTGTTATTTTTTCTTTTTGTTTTCCTTGTCACTTTTTTCCCTCTTTTTCCTTTTTCCTTTTCTTCTTTTTCCTTTTTTCTAAAAAAAAAAAAGAAGATGGCTTCGGGTTAGAATTGATTGCTTTTGTTTATGACCGAAAAATCAAAACGTACACACTTTTGTCCAATTCACATTTTCACTATCTGCTACACCGGGATGTAGGGAAGGGCGCAAACTCTATTATGAGAATTATTCCACTTGTTTAACAAAAAAATATCAAAAAAACATCAAGTAAACAATTTTTTTTTTTTTTTACTTCTAGAACTCTGAGGTCTAAAGGAGATAACTCAATTTTACAAAATTATTCAAGAAAAATTTGCATTTTTCTTAATTAAAAAAATAATTTTTTTTTTTTAAAAAAGGATTCCCCACTTATCAAGGCCTGGAAGCCTCTCGAGATTAAGGGTTTGTGAGTGTACAGTAGTCAATGAGACAATATTATAGTAATCGTTAATAATGGAAATTTGGTAAATTGGATTAATTAAAAAATAAATGTTTTGCTTTTAAAAGAATAGAATCGTTAAAAGTAGTTAATGCCAAACAATGTACCGAGAATTAAAGTTAACTTTTAAAATCATATTTTTAAAAGAAAATCTGGTGCTACCAGATCAGGCTGTCTGAAGATATTGGCTTCCCGAGACGAAATGCACCTAACATTGATGCTTTATGTTTTTCTACTTCCTTTTTTGCAAAACTTAATTATGTTCTGCAAAACCAAAACCAACAAAACACCTTTTCTCTCCTTTTCCTTCTTCCCATTTCCCCTTTTTCTTTCTATCTCTCCCACTTCCTGACTGGTTTCCAAACTTAAAATGCACCAAACATTAATAATGTAACCCTTTTTCCTCTCCCATTGCAAAACTCATTCATGTTCTGCAGGACAGGGAACTAAAACGATAAAATCCACTATAAAACAACCAAACCAAACGTTACAAACTAGCGATTGAAGATACAAAGAACTTGAAGAATAAAAACTTCTACAAAATAACTGTATGCAACATGAATATTATTTCCAAAATAACTGGATTCGGCATTAAATAACCTGAAAAGGGTTGATATGCCGTAAAACAAAACAACCAAACCTAGAAAGAAAATAATTCTGTAAAAAAGCAAAAAACAATTGAAAGCAATTTTTTTTAAAATAAACTAAACATCGTAAAAATCTTTGGAGACGATTGTTTATCTTGTATTGATTTTTCTATTGTTCTCATCTTGAGCGTTATTTGTGCAAAGTTTTGATCGGAAAGTCTCAGGACAAAAAAACTGTGTATATGAGACTTCCTGCAAATACGGGAAAGTAGACAAAGGTGAGACTGGTCGCTGTTATGAAAAGGGAGAGAACCCAGTAAGTAAGAAAGCAAAACTAGATAAATTTGAAAATAATATTAGGAAAAGGTTAGAATCGAACCCTGTAGGCAAGTGTTAAAAGATAATAGATATTGAAATTCTAGGAATGCAGAACGATTTGCATTGTTCTTGCAAATAACTAAATATTATTTATGTCAGGAATTCGGTCAATTGTTTATGCTTTTAGAAATAACTGGATATTAAATATGTCAGTGAAAAGAATGGACAATACGAGTTTTAGAAATAATGATTAACAAGTAGGTTAGATATTGAACAATTAAAATTCGGAATTTGTTTGCCAAAAGTGTGTTTGGACATACATAGGTAAAATCTACGTGACGAAGCAGGCCTCTGATGTCATCAAGAAAGGAGATTCAGGACAAAGAAACTATGTATATGAATCTTCCTGCAAATGCGGGAAAGTATGCAAAGGTGAGCTGTGACACGGGGGGGGGGGGAGTCGAGACGAGCTGAATGGAAAGCAAAAGGAACTTCCAAGTTTTTATCATCAACAATCTGATCCCCTGTCTAGCATCAATTGAAATGGATACCATTGGATCATAGGAAAGATTTGGTGCTAGCTGATTGCAAGAGTTAAGTGTGGATGTAGTAAGTTTATGAAACTTCTGTCATTACTAACCAGCAGAGCATTACCACTGTTGACTAAGAAAAGACTCTATCAGACATGCAATTGTGTGACGTATAAAAGTGAAACCTGGCCAGTGAGGGTTGAGGACATGCGTTGCATGAAGAGAAATGAAATGAGAACGATACAATGGATGTGTGTATGGGAGTCTTAAAGACAGGCTTAGTTCTCATGACCTCAGAGTAAGATTAACTCTGGACAGTGTAGAGAGTTCATTGATCGGGTCATGTCGTTGCATAGGTGGGGTCTTTTTAGAGAGAGAGACGGGGTACATATTGATGAGGGGATGAAGAGAGAGGGGAACGACATTTATACATTTTACAGTTCCTTCTTTTAACATATATTAAAGTGAAGAGAGATTGATCAGTTCTTTAACACTGGAGGGGACAGTCATTACTTAGATGGAGAGGGGGACACATTACTTAGATGGTTGGTTGGTTGTTTTGTTTTACGGCATATCAACCCTTTTCAGGTTATTTAATGCCGAATCTGGTGATTTTGAAGAACGATTTTTTAATATAGTATATTTTTTTTTAAGTCGTATTCTATTTAACCCATAGTTGGGACCTTAACAGGTGCTACAACTCCGGGTCAGAGTGGACCTGGGAGCAATGGCAATTAAAGGGTGACTCCACACTCCCTAAGGCCTGCAAGCTGGGGACCTCACCATCGGATATAGTTTAAGGTCATATCCAGGACCCATTACTTAGATGGGTTATACACAACGTTCATTAATAACGATTAGTTCACATTACCTTCAATTTGGTAGAAAGAAGACACGAAGACCGCAGTTACAAAAATATGATGATCTTCTTTTATTACATTCAACCGGTTGCAATGATGATGACATCCAGGAATTCAAAGTCGATTACATGATTAAAACTTTCTAACCCTTCGCTTCCAAAGGGAGACCCTCCTCTGATTCGATCCGGACTCGACTGCCTCCTGTCTCCAACTCTCTCTAATCTCCTAAAACTAGCAAACTATATTGAGAATTCAGTTTCTGCTATGACGTCATGTATGTGGGAAACTCACGTAGGTTAAACATGCATGGTTCGCACATGTCCAAACCATTTCTGCAGACAAAGAATTCTTCTAACCTATTTTTCGACCCAACTTATTTTTACTCATATTTAAATTTGCTATTGTTCGTTCTTCTAACTGACCTTATTTTAATTCAGTTTTCATAAAAAGAATTGAACAATCAGAATCCCTTTTACTCAAACATATTTAAACTATTTTATATTAAATTGAACAATGTGAAATTCTACATTCCATTTCTGACTATTTCTGAACCTATTTTCGAACCTTGCTTACCAGGTTCGAATCTCGGTCTATCTAATCTCATTTAAGAGTTTGTGTGTCAGTAGAGGTAGATAATTTTAGTACACTCCTATATTAAATGGTTGCATCACATGAATGAGAAACTGGTAAACTATAAAGATGTTGTTTTCAACCATCTCAACAATCTTCTATCAGATTGACAAGAAAGTTCTTGCGGTTTGTAACTTTTAAATTCAGATAAACAGATCTCGGCTCAAACAAAAATTTATCGATCGAAACAAGCACCATTAGAATCAACACACTTTTGCTTCTATCTTTCCGTCATCAATGCTCTGATCCCCGTCTGGCATCAATTGAAATGAATGGCTCTCATCTTGGGGAGGCACCATGTTTTGACAAGCTTCTGAGTTGATCTGATATGGAACGCGTACATCAAATTTATTTCCAAGGTCGCTGGAAAAATGGTGGGATCCTTCTACCGCTCCAGTAGATATCTCACTGCTGATGCAATTCTCTACATCTATAAGAGCCAAGTGCGTCCAAGGATGGAGTACTGCTGCCACATCTGGGCAGGAGCTCCTAGAAGCAGCTTATCCTGCCTTGACAGACTTCAAAATAGACTTTGTAGCTTAGTGGGGAGATGCGTTTTTTTTCTTACTTGCAACCTCTTTCCCACGGAAAAGACGTTGCGAGCCTGTCTCTGCTTTATCGTTTTCATGCCAAGTGCACATCTGAGCTCCAATCTATGGTTCCCCGTAGCCAAGCTTTCATGAAAAACACTCATCTAGCTGAAACCACTATCAATAATTTCCTCCACTCTTTATCTACCTAAACCTAAACGTAGATTCTATGAACAAAGCTTCTTTCTTAGAACTGCACGCCTGTGGAACTCTCTTCTATTTGCCTGCTTTCCAGCTGACTACAATCTGGTTGTCTTCAAGTCCAATATAAACAAATTCTTGATGAGCTGTTCTCCTTAAGTAATTCAATTTAGCAAATTTCCACTACTAACGATTACTACAATATTCTCATTGGTTACCATACACTCATTAACCCTTATCCTCGAGTGGCCTCCGGGCCTTGATAAGTGGTTACTCCTTTGTAAAAAAAAAAAAAAAGAAAAAAGCACAGGTAATGCCATCTTTTTCTTTTCTTTTTTTTTCTTTTTTTTAATAAATTTTATTTTTTCAATTTTTTTGCTCCGAATGGTAAGATGATTTTCAAGTGGCAGAAACTCGTCAGGAAAAATCTTCCTCTGCCGAAGAAGAAAATGCTGGTTTCCTTTTGCTTGGCTCATCGACGCTCAAGCATCCATCTTCCAAGGTAAGTGGATGAGATTGACCTTCTTTTCATATTCCTACTTACTTGCCTCCCCACGAGGGCAGAGTTAAACGCAAGGTCGGTTTTTAATATGGGGAAAATCCAGCTCTCCAAAACGGGGCACTCTGGATAGAAACAAAAAAAAAAAATTGTTGGCACTCTGAATAGAAACAAAAAAAAACATTGTCTCGGTCATGAAGGATTTCTCCTCCACTGATAGAGGACAGAAAAGGTAAAGTGTAGCACCAGAACAGATACTACACTGTAATCTTGGCCCGAAGAGCAAGAAATGATTATTATTCACGTTATTTGGACTCTTGTTCTCATCTTAAGTTTTGTTTTTATGGTTTTGGTTGATTTAACCTCCAATCTTCTTCAGGTGTATCGTATCAAACTGACGAGAAGCATTAAGCTTTGAAATGTCATGATATAAAGAGTTTCTATAACTTTCTTGTTTTCCTTATCGAACCGACAAATAAATTTATCTATATCTTATTTTGATTGAGATTGTCGGACTGACTTCCTCATCTTGGTTGTTATGGTCACAACATTTCGGCCGTTTTGCCCTCCGGCCTTCATCAGGTGTTTTGTATCGAACTGGGGAACCGTTTGTTAGGAGTCTCGAACCCAACCCTTTATCATTATTACGGGGGTACCGTGTTCGGACTCCAGCTAGTCTCTGGGACATAGTTGCTGATTCTCTGTTTTGAATGTTACTTTTCACTGCCTTTGTTCAGGATTGAACTCAGCACCTTTGGGTAACTGTAAACTTTGATACAACGTCTAGGACCACTCGGCCATATGTAACTAGTCACTCAGTCCGACAATCGCAATCAATGAAAACACCTCATCTCAAAAATACAGACAATTAATATCTTATTTTGTTTTGAATTATCATTACACATATCTCTATCTCTTATGTGAAAGTCACTTTGTGTGCGTGTACGAGTTCTTTATCATGGGATCTGAAACAACTGAGCAAATTTCACACAAAGCTAAATTATATATCTGGTAGTGTTCCTAGATAAGTTTTTTTACAGAAATTCATCCGATGAGTATTGAAAATCAAAAAAATCTGATCTTAAAAAAAAGTCTTTTTTCTCTTAAAAATAAAAAAGAAGAATTTTTACAGGAAAATATTTTACGATACACTGGTGTAACCTTGGCCGGTGTAACGTAAAAAAAAGATACACTGGTGTAACCTTGGCCGGTGTAACGTAAAATAGTCTCCTGTAAAAATGCTTCTTTTTATCTATCAGAGAAGAAAGATTATGTTTAAGATTGTCAAGCCCAAATATCAGCTGACATGATGTTGTAAACAAACACAGACGGAATTTGATGAACGACATTATCGTTATTATCTTTTTTTTATTTTTTGCAAATTAGTTCGCCGGGCAAATTTTTTTTGCAAATTAGTTCGCCGGGCAAATTTTTTTTGCAAATTAGTTCGCTGGGCAAATTTTTTTTGCAAATTAGTTCGCTGGGCAAATTTTTTTTGCAAATTAGTTCGCTGGGCAAATTTTTTTTGCAAATTAGTTCGCTGGGCAAATTTTTTTTGCAAATTAGTTCGCCGGGCAAATTTTTTTTGCAAATTAGTTCGCCGGGCAAATTTTTTTTGCAAATTAGTTCGCTGGGCAAATTTTTTTTGCAAATTAGTTCGCTGGGCAAATTTTTTTTGCAAATTAGTTCGCTGGGCAAATTTTTTTTGCAAATTAGTTCGCTGGGCAAATTTTTTTTGCAAATTAGTTCGCTGGGCAAATTTTTTTTGCAAATTAGTTCGCTGGGCAAATTCTTTTTGCAAATTAGTTCGCTGGGCAAATTTTTTTTGCAAATTAGTTCGCTGGGCAAATTTTTTTTGCAAATTAGTTCGCTGGGCAAATTTTTTTTGCAAATTAGTTCGCTGGGCAAATTTTTTTTGCAAATTAGTTCGCTGGGCAAATTTTTTTTGCAAATTAGTTCGCCGGGCAAATTTTTTTTGCAAATTAGTTCGCTGGGCAAATTTTTTTTGCAAATTAGTTCGCCGAGCAAATTTTTTTTGCAAATTAGTTCGCTGGGCAAATTTTTTTTGCAAATTAGTTCGCTGGGCAAATTTTTTTTGCAAATTAGTTCGCTGGGCAAATTTTTTTTGCAAATTAGTTCGCTGGGCAAATTTTTTTTGCAAATTAGTTCGCTGGGCAAATTTTTTTTGCAAATTAGTTCGCTGGGCAAATTCTTTTTGCAAATTAGTTCGCTGGGCAAATTTTTTTTGCAAATTAGTTCGCTGGGCAAATTTTTTTTGCAAATTAGTTCGCCGGGCAAATTTTTTTTGCAAATTAGTTCGCTGGGCAAATTTTTTTTGCAAATTAGTTCGCTGGGCAAATTTTTTTTGCAAATTAGTTCGCCGAGCAAATTATTCCTTGTAATATATAATAGTCAATAGAGGATGGATTCTATAATAATTCATATACAATCTGCATTTTAAGCGTATTGTATGACTGCAACGCTGGGCGGCCAGCATTTTTTTTTTTTTACATTTACACCCCAAACAAGGCAAGTGCCACTTTGATGTAGGGGTTTACTATTTGAGACATAAATTGCAGGGATACTATGTAGGGAGTTGAGCAGCAAGATGTCTGTTTACATTACACTTGAACTTCTGCATGTCAGTAGAGTTGGAGAAGCAGGAATCCGGAAGGGAATTCCAAAAGCTAACAGTTCTGGGGAAGAAACTATTAAAGTAGAAGGTTTTCTTGCATCTAGGGATCTCTACTGTGTAGGGGTGGGATTTTGCTGCTTGTTGGGTTTGTCGGGGATATTTACATTCAAGGGGTACAAGGCTTGTAGTTCGTCAGGGCATTCACCATTAAAATAAGCTGGTGTATATATAAAAAAAAGGCTTCCTTCAGTCTTGGTAGACTATGGATACCCACTGCTTGCGCGTGAAATTTGTATGGCAAGAGTTGCGCAATCTCCAACCATGCCTCCCCTGAGTCAACATTGTTGCATACCAGTGGCAAGTTGAGGTTCAAGACGACTGGAAACAATGCCGAGATAAGCGGAGAGCACATACAGCGCCTAGAATTCCCAAATGGTCACCCATCTGGTATTAGCCAGGCTCAACATTGCTTAACTTTGGTGATCTGACGAGAACCGGTGTGTCAATGTGATTATGCCGTATATATATATATATATATATATATATATATATATATATATATTAGAAAAAGTACCCGTCGTTGACTGGGTTCAAAAACAGCCTACAGAAAATGGACTCTGATTTATGAAAGTATGACAGGTTATGAAAAGTGTTGTGGAGATGCCTACTATGAATCACCAATACCGGGGGAGTCCGGCAACGACCGTCAAATAGGCAAGACGCTTATGCTGCCTCCAGTAAGACATGCAACACGCCACATACCGGAATATCTCCAACTGAAGTATATCTGAAGACATGTAAATATGTATATAACTTTTCTTCCTAATATATTATTGTATACCTTTACTTTCCGTGTTCTTGTTAATTATTTGTGCAGACACAACAAAAAGGAAGGGTTGTAAAGAGATAGCTTCGAATTTGGGGTTATCAAAACCAAAGCAAAATATGATGAAAGTAAAAATAAAATAGATAAACCCCATAATTTATTATACCATACCTGTTCACACAGAAACACTTATCACAATATTCTGTGGATCTATATTAAAAAACCGTGTTAAACTTTGTGACATATTTCCATTCTATGGAGGTCAGGTGCGAACGAACACCCCATAATTTTATATACCATATTTCTTCAAACTGAAGCATAATTATCAAAGTATACTTACGCAGATAGATATGAAAAGTCTTTATTAAAGTTTGTGCCTATTTCCATTCTATGGAGGCCAGGCACGAACGCAGACCCCACAATTTTATTATACCATCCCTATTTAAGTTAAAACATACTTATCAAAGTATTCTTATGTACATCTATATCAAAAACACTTGTAAACGTTTTTTTTTTAATTTTCAAATTTTTTAATTTTCATACTTTGTGGACCAGGCACGTACGCAGACCCCACAATTTTAATGAATTATCATTATGCCAGATCAAACATACCCATTCCTGTGTCTCGATACATCTTCTATCATTTTCTATAATAGTCAACCATATAGGAGCCTATTCGTGACCAGACACACACACAGACGTTCAGCTTTATATATATATATATATATTATACTTGAACTTTGGTATGTCAGTAGAGTTGGGGAAGCAGGAACCCGGAAGGGAATTCCAAAAGCTAACAGTTCTGGGGAAGAAACTATTAGAGTAGGAGGCTTTCTGGCATCTGGAGATCTCTACTGTGTAAAAAAAGTTTTGGTAAGTAGGTAGGAACGAACCCGAAACCCTGAGGTGAAGTTGGAAAATAAAATGTGAAAAAAAGCATGACGCGTTAACCGCTAGGCCAGCAAGAATGAGTTACTGAAAGACGTTTGAATTTATTTAAGTAAGAAGAGAATTGACAGGTGCCCGCACTTAATAACGTCAAGTGGAAGTTGTAGAGTTAACATGTTGTGCAAGCGTTACGACGACGTAAGCAATAGCTATTCAACAGTTAACATTTTCTGCGGGACAGTTTTTAATGAGGTCAATAACCCAATGGTTAATAACCCGGTTTGTTTGTTTTTACCCAACTTTTGGGGAAAACCAGCTTCCCCGTTTATTAGGGGAGTGTCTCGTCTCAAAATGAAAGCAATTGTCTGATATGATGGTGATAAGCCGACATTGACCAAACGTTACATCACTTTCTGGAGACCGCTGGCCCTGGGCCAAGGATTCAAATTGAGTTTCGCTTTTTTTATTCCGAAAAACAAAAGCAACATGCGGCGATCCAAAAATGTGGAATATTTAACGTTTCAAAGTCGGGCAAATTAAATAGCCAGGTGACCCTAACTTTCACAAGAAACACTCGTCTAGCTGTAAACACTATCAATAATTCCCCCCACTCTTTATCTGTGCCTAAACCTAAACGTAGATTCCATGAACAAAGCTTCTTAGAACTGCACACCTGTGGAATTGTTTTCCGTTTTCCTGCTTTCCGGCTGACTACAATATGATTGTGTTCAAGTCTAACGTAAACAAGTTCTTGATGAGCCGTTCCATATAAGTTATCAAATTTACCAAATTTTCATTACTAATGATTACTATATTGTCCAATTTCTACTGTACACTCTTTAACCCTTATCCTTGAGTGGCCTCTTGGCCTTGATAATGTGGTGACGCCTATGTAAAAAAAAAAAAAAAAAGACCCCATTGTTAACGCGTAGATATTATCATTTAGACGTGATATAAAAAGTTTTAAGAAAGAGCAAGCTGACCGAGCAGTCCTCGGAAAAAAGCCTTTTGCAGACATACACAAAAAGCGAACATACATACATAGACACACATTTTGCCTTTTATATATATAGACTAGCAAAGATCTTACGTTTTGACCTTCAGTTGTATTTTATCTGCAAAGATTCGTGGCGTAACGAATATAAAGTATTTGGTAAATTCAGTTCCAAATGCTATTCTTCTGGAGGATGAAGGTTCAATCTTCAACGCAAGAAACAATCAGAATACAATTACGAATTACTTAGGACATCTACAAATAGTGTCGAGCGTTACACGAGAACAAGAAAAAAATGGCCACGATGTCTCTTGAAGTCTTGACAATGACTTAAAAATAAATTACAAAATAGTGGTAGAAACTCACCCGATAATTGTCATGGTAAATTGAAGCCGTTAAAATAAAATTTAATTATCCTAATTAGTTTAATATACTAGAAAACATAATTGTAATCTGTACAAAATTTTCTTTCATTTGATATGCTACAAGCCATATTTTGTTGATAATTTCTTTGAATCGTGTCGTGATGGCCATTTTGGATTTCCTAATTGCCCTCTTAGATTTTTCACGGTGTAATGATGACAAATGATAATGTTCATCAGAATAATATTTCGCATGATGATAAAGCATTATCTCCCATTTCTGTTCTGCACTTGAGTCACCGGGTATATTTGCCAGGTAGGTTTTAAATTCCTTTTTCAAAAGTCCAGTTGCTTCTATAATTACTGGAATGATGTAGATCTTCCTTAGATTCCAATTTCTTTTCATGTCGTCGTACGGAAGACCTTGGTATTTCGTTATCTTTTCCTTCTCGGCTCTGTTTAAGCCAACATCATTGGGAACATTGATTTTAACAAGAGTTACTTCTTTCTCCTTATCCCATATACTATTTCAGCTTAAATGTTATTTGGGTCTGACTTTGAAAATCTTACATAGATTCGACATGAAATAACTTTAGTTTATTTCTTTGCAGGTTTCCTCACAAAAGTCGTCGATGGTCACCCCTGATGGCAATGCGAGCCGTAAATCTAACAAAGTTGTTTCAGATCGCGTTGAGATAGATACGTCAGCTCAACGGGTCTCCAAACAGTCACCTATGGTTGCACCCATGAACAAGGAAACCACTTCTCCTCGGAAAGTCTCTCAGAATTTGTCCAAAGTCTCACCTTGCAGTAACAACAGCCGCAAGCTGCAAGAATCGGCTCAGCAGACAAACAGTGAAGTCGAAGAAGAAGTCCGTCTTTTTCGTTTATCTCGAACTTCAGATGAGCACGCAAAATGCTTGCCAAATAAAGAATGCGATGTAAAAAAAAAATCTGGTGACAATTATAAAAATCCTACAAAGACAGCCCCCGACCGAAACAAATCAATTTCCGCAAGCAACCAGAGTACCACTTCTCAAGTTAATAAAGATTCTGCGGAAACGTCGTTTGAAATTCCGTTGAGCGGAAAAGTTGCGTCAAACTCCAATTTGAATAAATTAAATTCGGACGAAACCGATTGTAATTCGTTGGATTCCCTCTTGAATACAAGTTCAGAAAACCGTTTACCGCGATGGAAGAATTTGAATTTGTCATCGATCGAGAGTGACAGAACGTCGGATTCAGCAAGCAAGATGCAAATGTCGAAAAAAATTAAATTAAGCCATGCCGGCGAATCAATGACTAGTGATCGCCTGAAAGGTCAGCTTTCGAGCCAACCTACAATGACACGCGATAAAAGCAAGTCGATCTCCAAACTGTCAAAGTCGGACAATTCAAAATCAAAGACTTCAGAATCGGACAATGTGAATTCTTCGAAACATGCTGCCGACAAAATTTCCGGTGTCAATCGGCAGAAACTGACAAAAAATACTAATTTGTTAACGGACTCGCATAACTTATCGAATATCGTACGTGAAGATCCCGTTGGTAAGTTTTTTGTTTTTTTTATTTAATTATTGGAATTCTTTTGAAACAACCTGATGAAGGCCAGAGGAATAGTTGGCCGAAATGTTGCTAAACAATCTATATATCTATAAAAGTGAACGTGTCTGTCTGTCTGTGTACATTTTCCTACGCAATAACTCTGTTAGTTTTCAGTCTACAGACTCGAAATTTGATATACAGGGTACTAAGATTTGGGAAAATCTTTGTAATCCGTTTTCGGCCAGAAATTTGGCTATTAAGGGGTCAAAGTTCAACGATTTGACCTTTGAGAACTCTACCAAACTCCTCCGCCAATTTTGGTTATAAACAATTGAAATTTTAGATATAGGTTCCTTGGACATGGATCTAACTTAATAATCAGATGTATCAACAGTACTCCATCTTTGGGCATATTTAACTCTTGCACGGGTAAAAGATTGCATTAGGAGTGAGATACTTTCTGGAGCGATAGAATGATCCCGTCATCTTTCCAGCGATTTTGGCAATAGATCTCATGTTGGTCTTACAGTTCAGGTCAGGAGTAAAAGTCAATCCAAGTTAGTCAGAATTGGGTGCTTCTTCAAAACGAGGGCCGTTTCATTTCATCTGGAGCAAAGCGAGGATATGAGCATTGGTGGTGAAAAGATAGAAGTTAACTCGTCAGTTTTTACCCGATCGTACCACGCGCCCGAGACTGGAAGAGAGGGAATCAGAAAGATACTGATCTCTGTCAGTCTTTCAAGTGTTGCTATTCTCCTCTATGGCTGCTAGACTTGGCCTATACGGGAAAGTGACCGACGCAAACTGGAGGTATTTGAGCATCACCGCCTTCATAGCATCCTCCGTGTCTGCTGGCAACAGTTTGTCTCCAACAGTACAACTCGTACGCTCTGCACAATCTACTCCTCCAAAAATTTCTTCTTAACAGTCGCCTTTGTTGGTTCGACCACATTCTTTGATGACACCCAGGCGACTTCTTGTGTAGCCATCTTCGACGTCGGTTGCGGTTCTGGTTTCAAGAAGAAATAAAGTTGAACACTAAAGTCAGAAACTACCAGGCCTTCGTCCATACCATTCTTCTTTATGGCTGCGAGACTTGGTTTGTATCGGGTAGTGGCCTACGTAAACTGAAGGTATTTGACCATCACTGCCTACACCACATTCTCCATGTCTGCTGGCAACAGTTTGTTCCGAACGTTACAATTCGTATTTGCTGCACGATCTCTTTTTTATGTCTTCATTGGTTCGACCACGTTCTTCGACAACACCCAGGTTACTTTCTCTGTGTAGTTATCGATCCAGCTCTACCACCAGGCTGAAAGAATTGTCGTGGTGATCAACTGAAAACCAGGCTCAGGACAGTGAAGCAGGATAATGAGATAATTCTAGGCCCTCTCTTTTACGAGATCCGTTGCCGGAACCACGAATGGCTTGCAATCGTAACAGAAGCCGCCTTGGATCACTGGTCAGACAGTGTTTGAGATGTGGTCAACTTGATGGAAAGAGCCAGAGTAAATGCCACAACCATAACTATTACCATTTCTCTCTTCCACCGGAAATGTTTGTTTATATTTCTTTGACATAATAAAAACTGAAACAACCATCACAGTGAGGGAGCGAAATAGACATAGATAGATAGGCAGATAGATAGATAGAGAGACATTTTTTGATTAACGTTTTACTTCATTCAGATCTGTCGTTGTTAAAAAATATTTTTTTAAAAAATTCTCCACTTAATCGCACCTACGCTCTCTCGCTATATATATATATATATATATATATATATATATATATATATATCCATATAATTATAAAATTCAAATGACCAGTTTACAACATCCGGTTGCGCATGCGCGCATGATCTGCGCACTAAAATATTAACGTTATTTATTTCGAAATTATTATTTAACATGGGAAGAGTGGGGTTTAAAATAACTTAAACGCAATACAGAAATGAACAAAATTTGAATGTAACTATAATAAGTATTATGATATCTGTTCAGTGCACATTTACCTATAAGTATGGCCAACCATTTATAATTCAGTAACCGTAAATTTTTTTTTCAAAAATAATCAATTATAATAAACAGAACGACTCAAAGAAAGCTATCTATTCTTTTTTCATTTTAATATACTTTCATAGAAATGTTTCTGTTATGTCAAAAAAAAAACTATTTTCTTTACGTCACAAGTGTCACGCTCATACATGAATTCCATAGCTAATATAACATACTGACCCAACGGGTCACGGGTAGTCTAGTATGTATGTATTTATATACATATATATATATATATATATATATATATATATATATATATATAGTAAAACAAACGTTAGCCAAACAATCCATCTCTCTCTCTCTCTCTCTATATATATATATATATATATATAGAGAGAGAGAGAGAGAGAGAGAGAGAGATTGTTCACCTAACGTTTGTTTATATAATATATATATATATATATAAAACGGACTCACTCTATGAGGTTCCGCCACAACAACTAAGTCGTTCGGAAATCCACACAGATGATTTATGGTGAAGGCTTTGTGTAGAACCATGAACACTTTTTGATAATATTGCTAAATTTCTTGAGGAAAATTATTTCCCTTGCATCAGTGAAGATTTTGGGAATTTGTATTAATTTCGGCAGGATATGTATATAATAATGTTTTCACCTGAAATGTGTTCATTTGAAACATCACTAATTTACACAAACACAAAACGTTTTTTATAACTTGAAAAACAAAAAAAATAGAATTAAAATAACAAATCTATATTTTTTTTTTTGTAAACTTTTCAAAAATGTTAAAATTTTCAATACATTCAAACAGTGGAAATATTTTTACTCTTTTTTTTTTTCTTCTCTTTTTTCAGAACTTTATGCAACTAGTCAGGAATTATTTCCGGTAAATGTTTCTTCTTTTATTTGTTTATTTTTTATTTATTTGTTTGTTTTTATTTATTTGTTTTTATTTATTTGTTTGTTTTTATTTATTTATTTGTTTTTATTTATTTATTTATTTTTTATTTATTTATTTGTTTTTATTTATTTATTTATTTGTTTTTATTTATTTATTTGTTTTTATTTATTTATTTGTTTTTGTTTATTTATTTGTTTTTATTTGTTTTTGTTTATTTATGTTTTTATTTATTTATTTGTTTTTGTTTATTTATTTGTTTTTATTTATTTATTTGTTTTGATTTATTTATTTGTTTTTGTTTATTTATTTGTTTTTATTTGTTTTTGTTTATTTGTTTTTATTTATTTATTTTTATTTGTTTTTGTTTATTTATTTGTTTTTGTTTATTTATTTGTTTTTATTTGTATTTGTTTATTTATGTTTTTATTTATTTATTTGTTTTTATTTATTTATTTGTGTTTGTTTATTTGTTTTTATTTATTTATTTGTATTTATTTATTTGTTTTTGTTTATTTATTTGTTTTTGTTTATTTATTTGTTTTTATTTGTTTTTGTTTATTTATTTGTTTTTATTTATTTATTTGTTTTTGTTTATTTATTTGTTTTTGTTTATTTATTTGTTTTTGTTTATTTATTTGTTTTTGTTTATTTGTTTTTATTTGTTTTTGTTTATTTATTTGTTTTTATTTATTTATTTATTTTTATTTATTTATTTGTTTTTGTTTATTTATTTGTTTTTATTTGTTTTTGTTTATTTATTTGTTTTTATTTATTTGTTTTTATTTATTCATTTAAAACCTCGTGATGGACTTTTCCTATTCCAACTATGCAACCTCTTTCCCACAAAAAAAAAAAAATGTTGCAAGCCTATCTCTGCTTTATCATTATTTTCATGGCAAGTGCTCGACTGAGCTCCAATCCATGGTCCCCCCCCCCGGCTTGACTTTCATGAAAAACACTCATCTAACTGAAACCACTATCAATAATTTCCACCACTCTTTATCTGTGCCTAAACCTAAACGTAGATTCTATGAACAAAGCTTCCTTCTTAGAACTGCACACCTGTGGAACTCTCCCCCGTTTGCCTGCTTTCCAGCTGACTACAATATGGTCGTCTTTAAGTCCAATGTAAACAAATTCTTGATAAGCCGTTCCCCTTAAGTAATCTAATTTACCAAATTTCCACTACTAACCATTACTACGATAGTCCAGTTAACTACTGTACACTCTTTAACCTTTATCCTTGAGTGGCCTCCAGGCCTTGATAAGTGGTGACTCCTTTGTTAAAAAAAGAACAAAAAAAAAAAAACGTTGTGGTGATTCAGATTGTTTTAAATGTTGATACGAGGCAGCTTTTTTCGACTCGCAAACGCTTTGTATGCTTTGTCATGCTTTATGTAAGTAAAACATCGTTCAATATGACTAAAATAGAATTAAATTTATTATTTTAATTGGAATTCATTATTGAGATGAGTATTATTTATATTCCCACAACTAATAAAGATGAGAATAATGGGAAAAATGGTGGGATCCTTCTACCGCTCCAGAAGATATCTCACTACTGATGCAATTCTCTATCTGTATAAAAGCCAAGTACGTCCAAGGATGGAATACTACTGCCACATATGGGCAGCAGCTGCTAAAAATGCTATCCTGCCTTGACAGAGTACAAAATAGACTTCGTGGTTTAGTGGGGGGGGGCCTTTTCTCTTCCCTGCAACTCTCTCCCACAGAAAAGACGTTGCGAGCCTGTCTTTGTTTAATCGTTATTTCCATAGCAGGTGCTCATCTGAGCTCCAATCCCTCGTCCCCCCTCCCCAATTTTTCACGATAAACACCCGTCTGGCTGAAACTACTGTCAATAATTTTCCCCACTCTTTATCTGTGCCTAAATCCAAACGTAGATTCCATGAGCAAAGCTTCTTTCTTAGAACTGCACGCCAGTGGAACTCTCTGCCGCTTGCCTGTTTCCCACCTGACTACAACTTGGATGTCTTCAAGTCCAACATAAACAAACTCCTGACAAATCGCCCCTTTAAGTAAGACACTATCAAATCTCCAATACTAATGATTACTACAATACTATTTCATTGATTACTGTACACGCAATAACCCTTATCCCTGAGTGGCCTTTGGGCCTTGATAAGTGGTGACCTCCATGTAAAAAAAAAAAAAAAGTCCGCAATAAATAAATTAATGTTTTTTTTTTAAATAAGTTAATTATATTAACAACTCAATTTGATACATTTTGCAGTGTATGAAATGGAATTGTGAATATTTTTTTAGGTAATTTAATTGTATCTACAATTATATCAATGCAACTTTGTCTCTGTATGAGTCCGTTCCTTACAAACTCCGAAACGGCTGAACAGATTTTCTTTAAAATTTACAGAACTCTAGTGTATAAGTCTGCGAGTGATCTTAGTTAAGTTTTGTCTCAGAATACCCCCGATAATTACTGATAATCGAAACCATTATTTTAATTTATCGATCATCGGTAAAGCCATTTTTCCATGTCATCGCTTAGCAACAATGATAAAAAAACAGGCCGTGAAAATTCTACTGTGGGTAAGTTAATAGCGTTTTTTTTTTTGCATGATATGGTCTGTAGGTTCAAACCCCGCACATAAATTTCTTAATGTTTTCTCTTCGTTAACTGGAAAGAAGTTTATATAAAATAATTTTATAAAAGAAACAGTAGGTTCTCTAAAGTGCAATGTAGAATAACATATATTTTGGACTGAGTTACTGCACGGAGGCATGTGAAACTTCACCCCGGGCGATTTCACGGATTTTGTTGACAATAAAAATATAGGAGTGTGAAATATTCGTTGATCATCATTCAATCCCAGGCAACGTCGAGTCTCCCTGCTAGATCATGTTTTATCAATATTTTTTGTTGGTTGAAATAATTTTCTAGTAATTTTTTTCTTGCATTTACTTTTTTATTTATTTATTTTTTTTATTATTTCAATTTAAAAAAAAAACTTATTTTATTTATCTTTCAAAAAAATTATTTCATTTATTTTTTTTATTTGTATTTATTTTTTATTTATAGATATTTATTTCATATTTTATTTATTTATTTTTTGTTAGTGCTGGGACGATTAATCGAAATCAGAAAAATATGTAGCCATTTTCTGATTCCAAAAACGATTCGTCTTTTTTTTTTTTTTTTTTTAATTTTTTTTTTTTTTCTTACAATTTTCACCCCAAACAAGGCACATTGCCACTTTGATGTAGGGGGCTACTATCAGGCACATAAACTACAGGGGTACTACGTAGGGAGTTGGGCAGCAAGATGTCGGTTCACATTACACTTGAACTTCTGCATGTCAGTACAGTTGGGGAAGCAGGGACCCGGAAGGGAATTCCAAAGTCTAGCGGTTCTGGGGAAGAAACTATTGGAGTAGAAAGCTCTCTTACATCTAGGGATCTCTACTGTGAAGGGGTGGGATTTAGTTGCTTGTCGGGGGTATTTATGTGCTTGCAGTTCATTGGAGCATTCACCATTAAAATACTTGTAGAACAGGCAGAGGATGCAACAAAATAAATATTTAAAATTTTAAACCAGTAAAACTAAAATGTACAGATCCTCCCCCATAAATATATTTTGACGCTTAAAGAAAATATCTGCACAGTTAACGTGTTTTGATGGTAAAAAGGAAAAATGACAACTTTATAGTTAAATATTTAGAGATTTATAAAGAATCGCTAATTGTATTGGAATCGTCCTACCACTAATATATATAGTATATAATATTCTTTATTAAAAAAAAAAATGATTTATGCATTTTTTCATTGTTTTTTTTATTTTTTTATTTAATTATTTTTAATTATTACAGTATAAGTTTGATCAGATTTTATCAATATTTTCGTTGGTTGAAAATCGATAAATAATTTTCTAGTAATTCTTTTTTTTTTTTTTCTATTTACTTTTATTTAAATTAAAAAAGTTTTCTTTCTTTTTTTTTTACAAGGAGTTCACCACTTATCAAGGCCCAAAGGCCACTCGGGGATAAGGGTTATTGTGTGTACAGTAATCAAAGGGAAAGTGTAGCAATAGTATTGGAGAATTGATAAGGTGTCATTACTTGGGGGGGGCGGTTCATCAGGAATTTGGAATTTGTTTGTGTTGGACTTGAAGACGTCCAGGTTAAAGTCGAGAGGGAAACAGGCAAGCGGAACAGGGTTCCACAGGCGTGCAGTTCTAAGAAAGAAGCTTTGTTCATGGAATCTACATTTTGATTTAGGCACAGATAAGGAGTGGGGGAAATTATTAAAGGTGGTTTCAGCTAGTCAGGTGTTTTTTGAAAAAGATTAGCGAGGGGGGACCAGAGAATGGAGCTCAGATGAGCACTTGCCATGGAAATAACGATAAAACAAAGATAGGCTTGCAATGTCTCTTCTGTGGGAGAGAGGTTGCAGGGAAAAGAAAAGGGCATCTCCCACCAAGCCACAAAGTCTATTTTGTACTCTGTCAAGGCAGGATAGGCTGTTTTTAGCAGCTCCTGCCCAGATGTGGCAGCAGTACTCCATCCTTGGACGTACTTGCCTTTTACATAGAGATATTTATCTTTCAATTTATTAAAAAGAAGTTTTCATTTTTTTTATCGATATATATTTGTTTTTAATTTTTTCAATTCATATTTTATTATTTGTATATAATATTCTATATTAAAAAAAAAATGGATTCATTGTTTTTTTTAAATATTTTATTTTTTTCTTTGTTTTCACTTTCAGAAACACGTGGCCTGTCTGTCTCTCTTGCCGTCGCCCAACCAACTTACAGCAGAGAACAATCTGAATGGCATCCGATTAAGCCAAGAAACAATGGGTACGATCAATACGTATTGGTCACATTCACGCGATCACATTTGCCAAAGACGCTACTGGAAACAATGAAATCCCAATAAACTAAAAAAATAAAAATTTCAGCAAGTTTTGAGGTGTTTAAAGCCAAACAGAAATAAGACAACAGGGAGGTAGAATCAATGATTATTCTGGCTATTCTGAACTCAATATCCTTTCGGATAGAGTTTTATAAAAATAATAAAGATAAGCCAAATTTATTGTTGTATGTGTGTGCGTATGAGAAGTAACGGTTTCCACTTAGTGTAAAGCATTACTTTTCATTATTAGAATTGAGCTCTCTGGTGCCAGTAAAGTAAATATGTATAAAAACAGTTTATTTTTACTTTTGTGGACAACAGGATTGCATGTAGGTAAGATTGCTGACGACTGTGCAAGCAGTTGGGTTGTGAATTTTACTTTGAAACGCAACATGTCTAGCCACACTGAGGAGTCGTTATACAGAGTGGAACGGTAAAGTTGTTGCTTTAAAGAAAACACAGATTTATTTTAAAAAACTTTTATTGAAAAAAAAAAAAAAAAATATCAATCAATTCGGGTAAGTTGATTATGTAGTATAGCTGACATCTATTCAATGTAGCCACCTTCAGCCTCAATACAGGTCTGGAACTGGGAGCATGCCTTTTCTACAAGCGTCAGCAGGAGCTCGGCAAATGGCGGTGATCAGGATGGCTTTGGTGTTGTGGGAGGTCATGTTGGTGATGTTCTTGACGTATGACCAACTGAAGTAGCCCAGCGGATTCAAGTCGAGAGAGAAGGGATCAGTGAGAGAAAAGTACAAAGTCGTAGCACTTGTGAAGCCAAGCCTGGGTCTCTTTGGACTTGTGGGACGGTCCTGAGTCCTGCTGCCACACCCAGGGTCTGCTAGTGATTGCACCAGGGGATCACCACACTCTTCAGCACACCAAGGTACACTTTGGTGTTGATTTCAAGCCGACTTCGAAGATTTGAGGTGGCATGATGTGGTGTTCACTTGAAACCCCACCAAAGATCATAACCGTGGCCGAAAAATTTGTTTTCATCATCTTGGGCACGTCCCTGCTATTCATGGCAATCCAATGATGCATTTTGAGGGTGCTGGCAATGGTCCTGTTGTCATAACTTAGATTGGTAGAGAGTATGAGTTGTACAGCAGTTTCGTTAAACGGAAATGGAATCATGTCGTCTTTTCTAAGGCGACAATTTTATCGTTCCACCCTGAACAGTGAAACAGTTGTCGGCAGATTATGTTTTTACTCTTTTTCACCCTACACAAGCATATTACAAGGAATTACTAATTTGGGATCACGTCTAATGGGATAGTGGGGAGTTGAGGAGCAAGATATCGGTTTGTATTACTTTTAAACTTCTGCAAGTTATACAGTTAGATAAGCAGGAAACAGGGAAGGAATTCCAAAGTTCAGCAGTTTGATGGAAGAAACTATCAGTGAATGGGTGAGATTTTGTTGCTTGTCGGGTTAGTCAGGAGTATGTACATCAAAGGGGCACAAGTGCTGTGAGTTCATCAGAATACATTTCATGAAAGTATTTCGTAAGACAGGCACAGGGTCTGGAGCTGGACCAATGGTGCGGGATCTATTAGATTTGATACTTTTTTTGAACTTGTCTAAGAGAGAGAGGGAGACTAGTGGTAGACGCACCATACCAAATGCATGGGCGAATTGTGGCTTTGTAATGAGTGAATACTTTTCTAGCACATTAGAGGAAACTCGGCTTCTTTGCAGCAGCCTTGGCAATGTCCTCAATGTATTTGTTCCAATTCATGTTGCCTGTGAATGTTAAGCCACAAAGTTTGAACGATGAGCCCTCAGTTAGGTTGTTACTTGTTATGGCAATCATTGTTGGAGGAGTTTTTTTTTGTTTTTTTTTGTACTTGTTGAAAGGAAAGGAGCGTAGTCTTAGTAGCATTAAATGTTACCATCCATTTCTTTAGTCATAAAGTCAACCGATGTATAAAAAAAAAAAAAAAAAAAAAAGTAAAATCAAAAACTTGCAAATTTGTGTTTAGACAAGATAAGTGTTAGATGGGATAGATACTGAACCAGGAAATAGCAATTCTTCCCTCTTTGTCAGATGTGTGCATATATTTAGGCAGCAAGTTTTATTGAAGACAGCAGAATTTTCTCGTTTTATAATTATTTTAATTACTGTTCCGCTGGCCTGCTTCCCGGTTGAATACAACATGGTAGTTTTCAAATCTAATGGTGTTAAGCACCCTTGGGACAAACTTCACACAAATCTTCCGCATCTTCAGTTCCCACACTGACATCAAACTATACACTTATCCATGAAATTCTTTATTTCAATCTCACGTAATCATCTGAAAAGTATCGGCTAAAAAGCATTTACCGATCATGTGATACTAGGGATGTGTTGATCCTCGACCCCCCGCCCCTCAGTGTGAGGAAGAAAAAAGGAAAAACTACAACAAAAAGGGGGGGGGGTGAGTTGATCGATGGAGCAGGGCTGTGGACGATAGAAAGACAATGGAAAGAAAGTTGTTGTCCACTAACATATATGAAAGAAAGCTGAAATAGGATTGTTAATCAGGGTGTGGCAGCGATTTGGGACAAAAGGATTGAACAGTGAGGGATGATATGTTTAGACTTTGTTTATGTGCAGTTTTTTCTTATTCTTTTTCTTATTCTGAAATGCAATTTAAAAAATAACAAAAGAAAGCCATTTTTTTTTTTTTTTTAATTTCTCATGAATATTTTATTGTTTAAAACCAGCCATCTTTTTTTTTTTCTAACAATGTTTGATGCTCACAAAAAAAAAATAAAAAATAAAGAAAAGAATATAGTTAATCTAAATTCTACACTTATTATATTTTGGCTGCAAAAATTCCTTCTTCCATTTGTGTGTCCCATTTCTCAACCTGGAAAAAAAAAACAAAAAAAAAACAACAACAATAATTTAAAAAAATAGACCATTGTGTGTGTGTGGGGGGGGGGAAGAACGATCCAATATATATATATATATATATATAAAAATACACCCGTAATTACAGTCTGATATTTGTGTTTAAAAATGGCGGACCAAATAATTTAAGGGCGATAAGTCAGTTTGTCATACTGAATTTATCACAACTCTTCCACATTTAAATAAAACTAAAAACTTCTAGTTTTAATTGAAATCAGTTTTTGTAATTTCTACTAATTTCGACACGACACATGAATACAAATGAGATTGAGCATATCCCAGCCATCTTGCCTATTTTGCGGAGGAGGAGGAGAGTGCATTTAGGCGAAAAAGGAATTAACAAATGACAAAATGATAAAGAGATTAAAAATGAAAGAAACTAAAATTATCTACGTATTTGTTCTGTCCATGTTACAAAATAATCTTGTCAAATTTTGACAGACTAAGTGGTAATTAAAGTTATCTCCCTTGGTGCCCTCTCCTCCTCCTCCTCCTCCTCCTCTGGAAAATAAGCAAGATGGCGGGATACGATCGATCTCATTAAAACTTCATGTCATAACGGGTACGTACAATATTTTCATTTTTTTTTAATGTCTTGATTAAACTAAACAAGCAACCAAACTGATTTTAAATTGTTTTAAGTGTAAAACGCAAATTGTGTTGCGTGCTTAAATTAAAACGAAAACAAAGATGGCGCCATGATGCACTTGCTGTTAGAGTCCTAAGAATCAAAAATTAAAACAAAAACTACTGACAGATATCCACCGAATAACAAATTTATATTGTTGGATTTTTAAAGTCAGACCCAAACAGCATTTAAGCTGAAAACTTGGCCTGGTCAATTTTCATTTGTTATTGTTGTACAATGTTATTGGTAATATAACATGCTTCGTTATCATTTAGTTTTTTTAATTTTACTTTCTTCGACCCAAACCATCCGATATAAAATATTTTTAAAAAAAATAAAATTCAACAAGGGGAATAACTCAATTTTAATTAAAGAATCTAAGAATTGTGTCGCTTCAAATAAAATTTTATGAAAAATTTTGTAGTTTTATTTCTTTTGAAGTAAAAATTTTCTTGGAAGAAATTTATCAAAATAACAAAATTTTGGGGAAAGGATTAAATTATTCAAATCATTATATACCTACATACACAGGGTTTATACAGATTTTCAAGAACTTTTCAAAGTTATTCAAGGCCTTCTCCAGACAAAATTCAAGTTTTCAAAACAAAATTTGGGGTTTAATTTACAGTTCACAGTGATTTGAAAAAGTGGTATAAAAAAAAATTTTTTTTTAAAATCAAACATTTAAATGCTATCATAGCCAATAAAAGTTACTTTACAATCAGCCTGCATCATTTTTTTTTTTTTTTTGTGTTTTTAAGTAGTTTTAAATATTTTTTATTTTGTCTCTCTGTACGACTTTTAAATTTCCAACCAAGATGGCTACTGTTTTTTTTTTTTGTTTTTTTTTGGCCTGGTCAGCTTCGTTTTAGGTTTTCACAATTTTTTTTAGGGAAGGTAGAGTCCCATGCTCTTTTTCACTCCAAAGAAGACATATTGCTATTTCAGGGCAGGTGAAAGTCGCATTTGTGAGTGATTTTTCAAAGTGTAGACTAGAAATAACGAAACGCTTATCTTTTGGCGATTGCATTTCTTTCACTGACAATCTTCCAAAGCTCACTACTTAGTGAAAAATATCTTTAAAAAAAATTTTTTTTTTTTTAAATAAAAACAAAATTAAATTTAAACAATAAAAGTTTTATAGAACAATATACTCCTTTTTTTTTTCTTTTTTTTAACGAAGGCTGTTTATAAAATATAAGAAATTAGAATGTTTATACCTTCAAGCATCAACATAAAATTTGTTGTATATTTAGAATTACACTTATTAAAAAAAAAATCTTTATGATGTACATAATCATCACAGAACTAAGATGTCATATTCTAAAAATCACGTTGGTTTGGCTAGTAAACGAAAATATTTAGTTATCATAGGTTTTTTCGCAGAGCCCTGTATTTGGACATAAGGGCTACTATTTGGAGTCATGTTCAACAGTTGAGCAGTGAAACACCTGTTCACATTACATTTAATCTTCTGTGCAGTCAAGGAAACAGGGAGGGAATTCCAAAGTCTAGCTGTCAGAAGGAAGAACTGTAAGAGTAGAACGCTTTACGTCATCTACGGACCTTAACAGGGAATGCGTAGGATTTTTCTACCTGTTGCGAGCATGTACGACAATGGGGCATGCTATGGATCATTTCAAAGATCACCTCAATAAGTTTTATTTCTTTTTTATATAAAATAATTTATTAAATGATTTTTTTTAGCCATTTTGATAAACTGTATTCATTACAAGGCTGATTTTGATCTTGGTAGTTCAAATTGAGTTGTATCCATCACAGATATACAAATACAGAATTTGGAGAGAGAGGGAGTGGCTTACGTACCCAGGAATTTGGGCAGAGAGATTTGTAGACTCTCTTGAAATAATCGCACGCTTCATGGTCCTCACCCTTTAATTTATGGCAGCGGTGGAAATCAACATAGTTTTGCCAACAATTCCTGAAATAATAAAAAAAAAATAAATAAAAAATTAATTTCATAACATTTGTCTCCCTTTTATTGACCCACTCCTTCAAATGTTAAGAAAAAAAAAAAAAAATTTTTTTTAAATAAAATAAAATTCAGCCATTTTTTTTTTTTTTTTTTTTTGTGCTATTGAGCTCACCCCGTTAGGGAAAAAATACATAAATAAAATTCAGTTATTCACCCCCCCCCCTTCAAGTCTAAGAAAAAAAAAATTTCACTCATTTTTCTTGCGTTATCAAGATTTATTGTTGGATGTTAAATGTGAGCGAGGTGTCATGGAAGATAGACCATCGCACACTATCTTCCCGTCGCTGTCCACAGTCGCAAGGCTGTTACAGTTTGGCACCAATGCAGTCGCAGAAGCTGCCGAAACAAAATTGTAGGCAACATTGAAATAAGCAATAAAACGGTGTGGAGAGGGATGCAATTCCATAAAACTGTGTTGCAACACTTCAATCTAGTGTCTCTAAAAGGAGGTCATGCCTGGAAGGAGCCCCACCATCACCACCCATCCACAGAAGATGGTTTCATGACAACAAAATTTGATTTAAGTCTGATAAAAGTAAAATTAAAATCCATTTTTATGAATTAGTCATCAACTTTTTTATGAATTAGTCATCAACTTTTTTATGAATTAGTCATCAACTTTTTTATGAATTAGTCATCAACTTTTTTAAAGAGACCGCTCATTTAATATTGTGTTAGATTTAAATCCAACAAATCTTTGCGGCTGACGAGCCAATTCTTCATTATTCTTGTGCCATTTTATTGGCAATCAAACAGTGCAACAATAGTAGCAGACAACTGCGCTCAAGAACAAAAACTAGTCACGAGGACTTAAGAGAACAATCAAGTTTACGATCGTGAAATCATGATTGGTTAGCCATCACATTGCGTAGTATTGCCCAGGAGCACAATGGATGGGCTGCCATCCGTTGGAATACTGGTTTGGTTTGTTTTGTTTTACGGCATATCAACCCTTTTCAGGTTATTTACTGCTGAATCTGGTGATTTTGAAGAACGATTTTTTAATATAGTATATTTGTTTTTTAAGTCGTATTCTATTTAACCCATAGTTGGGACCCTAACAGGTGCTACCACTCCGAGTCAGAGTGGACCTGGGAGCAATGGCAATTAAAGGGTGGCTCCACACTCCCTAAGGCCTGCAAGCTGGGGCCCTCACCATCGGATATAGTTTAAGGTCATATCCAGGACCGCCGTTGGAATACGATGCAGGCCAGGGAAGAAATGGGCTGAATGCAATGCAAGGTGAACAGGATTGTAACAACATGCAGCATAATTTCTCTCCCAGATGCGCATCACGATCCACGAGGTTAATTGTCGTTATTTGATGTTTTCACGAGCATGGCGGTTCATATATGACTTTTTTTTCATGTGTAAAAAAAAAAAAAAAAAAAAAATTCTTGGAGAGAATTGTCATGGATTAAGGATCGTATTAATTTTTGAAAGTGATTTTATAAAACAGAAATTTACGAAACTTTGTTTAATGAAATTAGTTTGAGTTTTATAACAATTTGGTGCAATTAACAATGTAGTGACCAAACAGTATAATGTGAATTTAATAACTTTTTTTTTTTATAAAGAGAGAGAGAGAAAGAAAGGAAGAAGAAAGGAAAGAAAGAAACAAAAAAGAGAAAACGAAAGAAAAGGAAAAAAAAAAAAATTAATTTTTTTCAACACTCACATTTTTAACATCAGATTTTCAGGTATGCTGAAAACAAATATCACATTCAAAATTTGGGCAGACGAATAGTTTTTGGATATTAAGACCTTTTATCATCCAATGTAATCCATTATGTTTTCACTGGCGGCCATGTTTTTCCCAACTGGACACATGCGTGTTACAACCCCCCACCGTTCCCATGTTAAGAATGGCGACCGTTAGTAATACATTGGGGGGGGGGGGGAACGTCTTAATATCCAAAAAACTATTTGTCTTCCCCAAATTTGAACGAGATTTATTTTCAGCATACCCGAAAACCTATAAAAGTTGTCAGTTTTAAAAAGGTGGGTGTTGAATGCCGTTAAATTCATCCAACAAAATGTAGTTAAAAAAAAAAACAAAAAAAAACCTTGTTTGGTTCTGATTGGGAAAACGAGCATCAAACTGCACCGTTTTCAAAACAATTCCTTCTTCGGCCATGGCGGAAAGTTTTTAAACTGTAACAGAAAACAGAAAAATACATGGTCTTAAAATTTTATTTTAAAAATTCACCAACATATATCCGTCCATACGTACGTTATCTTCTTCGATTCACCCAAATAAGAAAAGAGATGAAAATAAAACAAGTGAACATGCGTGATCCCCGTGAGTGCACACTGAACGAGGCATAAAAAAAATGACTAAGTTCAGCATTTGCCCTCCCCACCATTTAGCCCCTAAAGTCCCCAGGGGATGTCAAATTCTGGTGAAAAATGAACAAACGGTGCAGTTTTAGGCTTTAACATATGTAAATTTGAGTTCTTCACCTTGCAAAAAAAAAAAAAAAAAAAAAAAAAAAAAAAAGACTAAATCCATCATGTGCCCCCCCCCCATTTAGCCCCAAAAGTCCCCAAGGTCTTAACATATTTAAATTCGAATTCAGCACCACGCAAAACTGCTAAATAGACATACACAGAAAATTTTGGACAAATATGGTAAAATAGTCCCAAAAATGGAGTTTTTTTATCAGCCCTAAAAGAGCTCCTTGGGGCACACCCAAGTGTTATCACGGAGTATAGACAAATAAAAATTATATAGAAATCAGTTAGTTACAACTTTTCAGAAAGTTTTATAAAAATCCAAAGCATCAATTTTTTTAATAAGCACAAATGAGTGTCCATTTAAGTCATTTTAACCCGAAAGGCACCCGGGTGTGTGTGTGTGTGTGGGGGGGGGGCTGGAAAATTCGTTGTTTCTTTTTACTCATATCATGTTTAATGTTTGTGCAAAATTTCAAAAAATTCCAAGTCGTAGTTATGGAGAAAAATGTGGACAAACGAACAGACAAGGGTGAATTTACAGGTCCATTCTCCTTTTGTCGGGGGACAAAAAGAAAAAAAAGTCTGCCTAATTTTTTTAGAATGGACATTTTCCAGTATAGCTATGAAAACCAAAAAGTGGTTAATAAATGTTACGAAAGGCAATACAAGTTACTCTTCTACCTACCTAGTTAAGTTTTTCTGCGTGTTTCAACTTATTTCTAACGCGTTTAATTACTCTGTAACACAAGTAGTGCAAAATCTTAAGAAAAAAAAATGGCTGTCATGGGACAGTCACTTGAGTCTTGATAATTGCTCAAAAATTGAAAATTATACTAGAAACCACCCAATAAATGTCACTGAAAGAAATAGAAAGGGGGAGGGAAGGAAAGGAATAAAAAAGGGGAGGAAAGGATAAAAAAAAAGGGGAGGAAAGGATAAAAAAAGGGGAGGAAAAAAAAAAGAAAGAAAAACGTCAACACTTTTTTTAATTTGTGATAAAGCGATTCTGAAAACTGATGAAGGAAGCAAAAAAAAAAAAAAAAAAAAAAAATTTGCCTAATCATAAATTAAATAAAATGGTTATAGTCAAGATTGTCTGCTCTTTTTGACTTCCGGTCTATGTTCATTTGGATAATTAGAAATGATCAAGCAAATAAAGGCATTCTTAACCTGGGGGGAAAAGAGTCGGTGGTGCTTTCACGTTATAAGCATTAATCAGAAGGGGCTAGTTTAGCTTGTCGCCGTTGTCCCATTTTTAGAGCAGAAATCAGAAATCAAAGAGAGCAGGCAATATTGACTTTAAGCAAATAAAATTGAGAACAAAAGAAACAAAATATTACGATTTAATTTTGCTTTTAAACGGAAAGGACAAAACTTTCGTTTTTGAAAGTGCCCCTGTTGTAATAAAGACCTTTCGCCAAGAGCATTCAGTCCTAAAAGAGTTAAAAACTAAATTAGAAAATCTTGTAGAATTATAGACTTTTTTTTTTTTTTTTTAACTACTTGTGCAGTTTACAGATCATGTTTTTTTTTTAATTATTATTTTTAACCTTGTTTGGCTTAAAAGATTAAATGGTGGACTTATTTATGTATGTAGAATACGGACTGTGCTGAAATAACATTTTAGAAAGTCATTCTTAACGTGGGAAGGGTGGGCTATTTTTTGTTTAACTATTCTGTACTTTCACCTAACAGTTTAATAAGATACTGAAAAAATTTAACTTGAAAATCCTATCTGAAACAAAAATAGGATGGTCCATAAACTGCAGAAGTGTCTTCGTGTATGACTGAAATGACATTGAGCTTTGCAATTATTGTTTCCACTTTTGGTTGCTCCTTTGTTTTTATTAGTTTTTTAACGATAACTTTTATTAAATTGTTAGATGAAAGTACAGAATAAGTAAACGAAGACCCTCCCATGTTAAGACTTTTTCTAAATATTATTATTTAAGGCAAAAAAAAAATTCTTAACAGGGGGGGGGGGGCAACCGGAAGTAAACTGGAAACAAGATAACAGAAAAATGAAGTAGGCAGATTTTATCAAATAATCAGTAAATTTGCAGAGAAAAACTCCTGTGAATCAGATGAGATTCCACTTTTTTTAGGCGATTACATGTGAACAATTTTGAAAAATTTTGTGCAAAGAAAAAATATTAAAATTTAGAATGGACGATCGGTTTTATTCCCTCATTTTTTAGTCATTCTAACTTTTTAGGGCAGTTAAATTTTTTACCATTAACCCTAAGTCAGAGTGTCGAGGTCATAAAACCACGCATAATCGTTTAAAATAAATAAAAAAACACAGAATTTATCGCCTAAAAACAAGAATATTCCGGAAATATAATTTTATGTTAAATTTATAGGCGAAATTGATAAAACTTTAAATTCCAATATTTAGGTTTTCGTAAGTTTTCCAGACACGTAATCGCCTAAAAAATAGAATCTTTTTTTTTTTTTTTAGAGATGATTTGGCTAAGGATGTTAATCTACAATAAAACCAAAGAATCTATATTAATAAACTTATAAGATAACTTCATGTGTGTCCGTTTTTCTCATGATTACGTGATTTATATATCAAATTAATAAAAAAAATAAATAAAATAAATTGGGTTTGTTTTACTAGACAACAAACCGAAAAAAATAAAAAATAAATAAAAAAATTAAATAAATAAAATATTACAAATATTAGCAAAGATGAGTTACTCTTTTACCTACCTGGATGAATTTTATTTAAACTTATTTTAAAGTGGGGTTTGTATTACTGTACACAGATTCGAAAATGTTGTCAAAAAGCAAATATATCATAAATAAATATTATCATTAGGTAGAAAAGTAACTTATCTTGCCTAACTGGATAATTTTTTTTAGTGTTTTTATTTAATGTAACATGTTTATTCAGCTCGAAAAACATACAGTGTTTACCGATGTATTGGAAAATTCAAAATGGCGCCCGACTCTCTGATGAACACGGTAAATCTTGGAAAATGAGTTAAAAATAAAAAAAACAGACAAAATACTGTTATAAACTCACTCAATATTTTAACGTGACATAGGCTGACATATATTCGGTGGGATTTTAACAGTATTTTGTATATTTTTTTTATTTTTAACCCTCTTTCCCAAACTTACAGTGTCAAAGAGAGAGTCGGGCGCCATTTTAAAATTTCCAATACATCGGTAAACATTGTATGTTTTTAGAGCTGAATAAACATGTTACATTAAATAAAAACACTAAAAACATATCCAGTTAGATAGAAAAGTAACTTATCTTGCCTTTGATAACATTTATTTGTTATATATTTGTTTTGTGACAACTTTTTCAAATCTATGTGTATAGTAAAACAAACCCTGAAGTGTTTATTTACTATGCAACACAAGTAGTGCTCAGTGTTAAATTAGAACAAGAAAACATGGCCGCCATCACGGCAACATTTATTAGGTGGCTTTCTACCAGTATTTTGTTTAATTTTTGACCGATCATCGAGACTTCACCGATGATCGTCTGATGTCGGACATTTTGTTGTCCTCTAACTTAATACGACACTACTTGCTTCTAAATAGGTTAAAAAAATGAAAAAAAAAAAAAAAAAAAAAAAAACGTATACAGAAAGACTATAGAAATAGTAACTTATTTTGCCTTTGGTAACGTTTTTTTTTTATTATATATTTGTTTTTTGACACCTTTTTACTTTTTTTTTTTTTACATAGTCATCACCACATTATCAAGGCCAAGAGGCCACTCAAGGATAAGGGTTAAAGAGTGTACAGTAGAAATTGGACAATATAGTAATCATTAATAATGAAAATTCGGTAAATTTGATAACTTATATTGAACGGCTCATCAAGAACTTATTAATGTTAGACTTGAACACAACCATATTGTAGTCAGCCGGAAAGCAGGAAAACGGAAGACAATTCCATAGGCGTGCAGTTCTAAGAAAGAAACTTTGTTCATGGAATCTACGTTTAGGTTTAGGCACAGATAAAGAGTGGGGGGAATTATTGATAGTGTTTACAGCTAGACGAGTGTTTCTTGTGAAAGTTTGGCGAGGGGGGACCATAGATTGAAGCTCAGTCGAACACTTTCCATGAAAATAACGATACATCAGAGACAAACTCGCAACATCTCTTCTGTGACATAGAGGTTGCAAGGAAGAGAAAAGGACATCTCCTACGAGGCTACGGAGTCTATTTTGAACTCTATCAAGGCAGGACAAGTCCTTTCTAGCAGCTCCTGCCCAGATGTGGCAACAGTATTCCATCCTTGGACGTACCTGGCTCTTATATAGATAGAGAATAGCATCTGCAGTGAGATATCTACCGGATCGATAGAAAGATCCCACCATTTTTCCAGCGGCCTTGGCAACAGATTTGATGTACATGTTCCAATTAAGATCAGGAGTAATGGTCAAGCCCAGCACCTTTTTACTTTTGTCGTCTGTACTAATATATGCTCGTTAGTTAACAAAGTTCCCTTCTCCCCCATGTTAAGAATGGCTTTCTAAATAATGTCATTATTCCAGTGCGGTTCGTATTCTGCATAAGTACCCATTTCGTAAATAAGTTAAACATCCAATCTTTTAGTCAAATAAAAAAAGACTTTTTGACCTTAAAAAAAACTATTTGACATTGCATTAGCATTTTTTTTTCCAGCTATTTCCGGGTGTTAAGATATAAGCAAAGAGTTTATAAAATATGTTAAAAACATGTTTAATATCCAAAAAGGAAACACAAAAGTGGACTGATCCTTTATATATATATATATATATATATATATATATATATATATATATATATATATATATATATATATTTTTTTTTTTATTACATTTTCACCCCAAACAAGGCAAATTGCCACTTTGGTGTAGGGGGCTACTATCAGGGGCAACAACTACTGGGGTACTATGTAGGGATTTGGGCAGCAAGGTGTCGGTTCACGTTACATTTGAACTTCTGCACGTCAGTACTGTTGGGGAAGCAGGGACCTGGAATGGAATTCCAGAGTCTAGCGGTTCTGGGGAAGAAACTATTGGAGTAAAAAGATCTTTTACATCTAGGGATCTCTACAGTGTGGGGGTGGGATTTAGCAGCCTGTCGGGTTTGTCGAGGGTGCACACGTCGTGGGGGCACAAGTGATTGCAGTTCGTCAGAGCATTCACCACTAAAATACTTGTAGAAAAGGCAGAGGGATGCAACATTTCGTCGATGGGACAGAGGCTGAAGCTTAGATGCCAGTTCAGGGCCTATCAGGTTTGCGACTCTCTTTTGAACCTTGTCAAGGAGCGAGAGACTAGTAGCAGATGCACCAGCCCAGATGTGGCAGCAATACTCCATTCATGGGCGAATGGTGGCCTTATAGGTATATTGCCATTGGAACACAAAGAGTTAATAAAATATGTTAAAAACATGTTTAATATCCAAAAAGGAAACACAAAAGTGGACTGATCCTTTATATATATATATATATATATATATATATATATATATATATATATGATTACTTAATTTAATCACATAAATTAATATACAAAAGTCAAAGTATTTACTTCAACAGTGCTCAATATGTAGGTAGAGCTAGGTAGTAAGTTATAAAATATATATGGCAATTAAGCACAAGCTATAAAAGTGAGAATGTGTGTGTGTGTATGTGTGATGACACTTCTCAACCTATATAGTCAACAAATTTTTGATCTACAGCCTTGAAATTTGGTATATATCCTATTTTGGTCACCAAAATTATTTCGAATACACGTTACATATTTTTCTTCATGTGTGCTAGATGCACGCACTTATCAGTTAATGGGTCCTTATGCAGAATACGGACCATGCTAAAATGTTATTTAGAAACCCATTCTTAACATGGGGAAGGTAGAGTTTTGTAACTATTCTGTACTTTCACATAACATTTCAATTAACAATATGAACGGAAACAAATACATTGAGAACATTGCAAAGGCTGCTGCAAAAAAAAGTGGGCTCCCTCTATCATGCTAGAAGACTACTCACACCTGAGAGTATCCTGTACCTCTACAAAGCCACCATTCGCCCATGCATGGAGTATTGTTGCCACATCTGGGCTGGTGCATCTGTTACTCCCTCTTGGATAGGATCCAAGAAAGTTTTCAATCTAATAGGTCCCACTTTGTCAGCTAAGCTCCAACCTCAGTCCCATCACCACAATGTTGCATCTCTGTGCGTTTATGGAATGCACTCTGATGAACTCGTTGTGCCCCATTCGACGTAAAAACCCACTTAGCAACAAAATCACACCCCTTCACTGTTGAGGTCCCTAAATGCAAGAAAGCATTCTACTCTAATGGTTTCTTCCCTCGATCAGCTAGACTTTGGAATTCCCTTCCTGCTACCTGCTTCCCTGAGAGTATTGATATGCAGAAGTTTAAATGTAATGTAAACCAACATCTTGTTAATCTTTCCTAAGCAAGGTCCCAAATAATAGCCCCTTACATCCAAGTGGCAATATGCCTTGTTAGGGGTGAACGCGAGTAAAAACAAAAAAAAAAAATATTGCATAAAGTTAAATTGAACTTGAACATCATACTAAAAAAAAAAAAAAATAGCACGGTTCGTATTCTGCGTAAGTACAAAAACTGACAGTACCTTAAAAGAGCAATGACCATCATGGATGACATTGCCAGACAATTAAAGACAGACAATTTGCCCCCGCCCCTATCAAAAAGTGACAGTAACCACTTGAAAAAGCACTAATCATCGGTTATCAACAATCATGGTCAAAGCTACCAGTGGATGAGAGTACCTGACAATTGAATACAGGTAATTTCATTTCAGGGCAGTCCAATGGGGGGCCCCCAACACTAGTGACCGATAGTTGTAGAGGAAGCCAGTGCCCACCAGTGCTTGCCATTATAAACAGAAAATTTGATTTCTAGGCAGTCTAATAAAGGCAAATACTGGTTATGGCCACCACTGACCGTCAGCGACAATTGTAAATGCAATCAGTGTCTACCAGTGGCAGTTAGTGCCCAACAGTTGAAGACAGACGATTTTACTTCGGAGCAGTTCAATGGAATCGAAAACTGATAATTGAATACCAGTTGTAAAGGCAGCCAGTGCCCACCAGTAAACCCTAACCCAAACCAGCACTAATCGCCAGTGCTGACAATGATAACCAGTGGCTTTCTCTGGCTGCTACTGCCAGGCAGTGTCTGACAGTGGAAGCCATATGATTTCATTTTGGTCACAGCTAACAGTGCTCGCTATTTTCTAGGGCCGACAGTGCCCCCCCCCCTACTAACAACCATAGTTTAATTTGTTTTCAGGGTGAAGGCAGAGAGAGGGAAACGTCTTTCACTAAATCTGTTCTAGCGTTGTGTCATAGTTCCACTGGACACCATTGGTACAATGTTGCTCCTACTTTGTTTTAATGTTCTTATCATTTTGTTTTTTCCTGGGGATGGGGCATTCTACCAGATGCCAAACATTCTCGCATTAGTTTAGTTACTTCAACCGAGAGATCTTTTTTAAGATTCTAACCGTCCCTTTAAGTGCTATTGTTTGTTTTTTCTTCTGCACTTGGTTCACCGGGTATATTCGCCAGATAGTTTAGTGTGTGCGTGTTTGTTAGGTTGAGAAGAAAGTTCTTGCGGAATTTTTAGTTTTGATTTCAAATGATGTATTTTCAAATAAGTTTACGTTATATCTTGACTGAAACATGCTCATGTGTGTGTAGTGACATATACTTATGTAAAACGAATATAAAGTATATATATATATATATATATATATACATATTCTCTCTCTCTCTCTATATATATATATATATATATATTATATAAATAATACTTTTACTTTATACATCATCTTAACAAGCGTTTTTTTTTTCGCTCTAATCATTTAAATTACAATCGTTTTAAAACAATTATGTCTTATTTTCAAAACATTGTATACAAGATGGAAAATAAACAAGTTTGCACAATTTTCTTATTTCAATTCAAGCTAGGCCGAAAAGCTACTGAAACAGCTATCTATATCAACGAATCATTTGGCCCAGGAACCACTACTGAACCTTCAGTATAATAGTGGCTTAAGAAATTTCATGGCGGCGTCGAGTCTTGAACATGATGAGCGTAGTGGTCGGCATCGGATGTTGACACCGATCAATTAAGAGCCTTAGTCAAAGTCAATCCATGCACAACTGTTTGAAAACTTGCTTCTGAATTAGACGTAACGTATATGACGACTTCCAACCACTTAAGAGAGATTGGAAAGATAAAAAAAAAAAAATTGATAAACGCGTGCTTCACTAGGTGTATCAGAATTTTTGTAGGAAACTGCAAATAAAATATTTGTAGTTTGTAGGAAACTGCAAATAAAATATTAAAAAAAAAAACTCGTAATTTCTCTTTTAAAAGTGGGTTGTTTATTTTCTTTATGGATTATACTTCCAAAATAAACTATTAAAGTTGTATAAAAAGTAATAGAAATATTTTTTTTACTTTTAAAAAAACAGTAATGAAATTAATTGAATTTTACGAGCTCAGTATTTTTCAATTTTTAAACTTTAAAAATCTATCAAAATTTTTCTATTGATTCTATTTTTACGATATTTTCAGGGTCAATGTGAAATTTTATGCTCTTTTCAATATACCAAATATAATATTTTAGACAAACGTTTTTTTTTTTTTTTTTAATTCACGCCCCCCCCCCATTTTCAAGTGTCTATTAAAAAGTAAATAATTCACTCACCAAAGTTTTATATATCACAAATTGAAGATAAAAGATCAATAAATAATATATTCAAATTTAAAACAAAAAAAGTAGTTTTTTTTAGAAATTTACCTGTAAAGTCTGAAGTTTAAAACCTTAAAAAAAACCCAAAAAACAAAAAAAACACGTTGCTTGTTTTTGTTTTTTAATGAAACCTTGGTCCTTGCTCCTTTAATTGGGAAAAAATTAGGGCTTGAGTTATATTTTTCGAGGAGTTATAAGCTTGGAAAGACGGGGTGGAATTATTCAATATTTTTCACAAAATTTTTGACACACTTAGTGTTTCACGAATTGAACTACAACCAAAAGAAATGCTGTTATGAAGTGCATCTTCCCTTCTTTTATGCAACAAGAACAATCCATTTCTTGACCAGGTTGTGACTTGCAATGATAAGTGAGTTTTTTTACAACAACCAGCAATGCTCAGCTCAGTTCTATGACACTTCTGAGTTGGTGTTGTTAAATACCAGTGGCAAGTGGAAGTTCAGAACGACTGGAAACAATGATAATATTTGGAATCAAGTCTCCCCTTGCTGTTATTTCAGATCATTTGAAACCATAGAAGCAAGTTTTAGTTTCCCCTCCATCAGAGACCAGAGGTTTTGGGGAAATATATATAGATATCTATATATATATATATAAAAGCGAAAATGTATGTATGTATGTACGCTTTTCCTCAATGTCCACAAAAGGCTTCTTTCAGAGAAGCGCTCGCTCGGTTCACAACTTCTTAAAACTTTTTATATCATCTATAAATTGTAATATCTCACACTTAACCACGGAGCTCGCCTGTCTATTTAATTTTATTGACTTTCAAACGTTAATTATTCGACATTTTGCCGCATCGGCACGCGTTACATTCGGTTTTCGGTATAAAAAAAAAGCGAAACTCGACTCTAATCACTGGCCGAAAGCCAGTAGTCTCTAGAGAGCTAAGTAACGTTTGGTCAATGTCGACTTCGTCATATCAGATGGTAGCTTTCATTTAGAGACGAGACGCTCCCCCTAATAAACAGGGAGCGGGTTTTTAAAAACAAACAAACCGATTTATTGACCTCATTAAAAAAAATGCTAACTGCTGAATAGCTATCGCCGTCACGTCAATCAAAAACGCGCACCTGTTTTTTTTTCACACTTTACTATTTTCCAACTGCACGTCATCAAGGCTTCGTTTTTTTTTCACGGGCACCTGTTTTGTTTTCACATTTCGAGTTTTTTTCACACACACCTACAACACCCGGGCAACGCCGGATACCCCTCGCTAGTACTTTCATAAATCAGAGTCCATTTTCTGTAAGCTGTTTTTGAACCCAGTCAACAACGGGTACTTTTGCTAGTATATATATATATTCCAAATTTTATGATGTTGACCATCTTACAATTTATTCCTTTAATTCAGTTGACATTTACTCTTCTTGACAGTATTTGTTTCGTAGCGCAAAATCACTTAATTATTATATCAATCAATGAATCTATTTTGTCCTTAACTCATCAGAAGAAATAGCAACAATCAATCCACTAAGAGGAAATAAAATGCATTTGGACATGATTAAAAAAGTCTGAAAATTGGAAGAGAAGCTGCAAATACCTTATAGTTTGATTACAGCTTCTCTTCCAATTTTCGGATTTTTTTTAGTCATGTCCAAACGCATTTTTTTTTTTTTTTTTACATCACTTATCAAGGCCCGGAAGCCACTCAGGGATAAGGGTTATTGCAAGTACATTACGCTAGTGTGGAGATTTGATGAAGTGTTTACTTAAGGGGGCGGTTCATTAGGAATTTGTTAATGTTGGACTTGAAGACATCCAAGTTGTAGTCCGGTGGGAAGCAGGCAGACGGAACAGAGTTCTACAGGCGTGCAGTTCTAAGAAAAAAGCTTTGTTCATGGAATCCACGTTTTGATTTAGGCACAGATAAAGAGTGGGGGAAATTTTTCAGTGGATTCAGCTAGACAGGTGTTTTTCGTGAAAGATTGGCGAGGGGGACAAGAGATTGGAGTTCAGACGAGCACCTGCCATGGAAATAACGATAAAACAAGGATAGGCTCGCAACGTCTCTTTTGTGGGAGAGAGGTTGCAGGGTAGAGAAAAGGGCATCCCCCACTAAGCCACAAAGTCTATTTTTTACTCTGTCAAGGCAGGATAGGATGTTTTTAGCAGCTCCTGCCCAGATATGGCAACAGTATTCCATCCTTGGACGTACTTGGCTTTTATATAGATAGAGAATTGCATCAGTGAGATATCTTTATTTTTTTTTGGTGGATTGATAGTTGCTGTTTTTTTTTTCAGATGAGGAAAAAATAGATTCACTGATTGATATAATAATTAAGTGAATGATTTTTTGCTACGAAACAGTTACTGTCAAGAATTGTAAATGTCAACTTAATTAAAGGAATAAATTGTAAGATGGTCAACATTATGAAATTTGTAATATAGACTTTTGTCATTTATTCATTATATGCTCTGTAATAACATTGAGCTTTAAATAAGGATTGGTTTATATCAAAAGGAAATATAAGTGAACAAAGAATATTTCCACATAAATATATTACAATAGAAACTGCTAGCACTCTACGTCATGGCACGGTAAATTTTTACGACGTGCCCCAGCGTATTATAAACACTCCAGTCTCCCTATCTTAAGAACGGCTTTCAGAATATACACCCCCCACTTCGAAAGCCGTTCTTAACATGGGGAGGTTGGGGTGTTTATAATACGCCGGGGCAGGTAAAAAATATACCAAAAGTAACTTATTTTGCCTTTGTTAACATTTGTTTGTTATTTGACAACTTTTTCGAATCTATGTGTTGAGTAAAATAAACACAATTATTATTATAAACAATTCGGTTCAAATTCTGTAGAGGCACTCAGTTTTATTACATTTTTTTTCTTGTATTATAATACTGACAGTTTTTCACTTTTGAAATCACTTAAATTTTATTTGTTTTTTTAAATACTGTTAATTTTTTTTTTTTTTGTCAAAAAGTTGTTTTTTCGTGTGAAATAATAAATTTTAAAAAGTAAAAAATATTTTTCTTCCAAGAAAGAGAAAATCACGGCCACCAGCGATTAAAACACTTGAATTAAAAATCTATTTTTATCGATTTAAAAGCATAAATTAAATTTTAATTAAAGACTAAAATCTAAATTAAAAATTACTTTTAATGTAAAATTTAGCAAAAAAATAAATTGTTTAAATATTTCAACGTTCTATAATAAAAGTTAACCAAAATTGTAAAAAAATTACCTAAAACTATTTTTAAGCATTGTTTTTTCAAAATATATAAATGAAATATAAATACATCATTTAAAACAATTTAGTTGTTTTTTTTTTAAATATTTTTTTTGATAAAAAAAAGGAAAATGAAAGTAAATTTCAGAATCAAATCTCAAAAAGTCACGTAAGTCGAAAAAAAAATGTGACCTTGTTTGTTTGAAAGGATTTTTAAAGAAAAAGAATCGACCAAACAAGGTTTTAATGGCGAACAAAACGAAATTGAAATCTTGAAAGGGATTTCTAAAATTATATGGAGATATTTTAGATCGAATTGATGGAAGCAGGTAAATAAATTGATAAATGGAAATACAAGAAAAACTTACGTTGAAGGACAACGAGAGGCGGACGACAAGTACGGAAAGGAAAATGGCTGAAAGGTTACGAACGAAACGGAAGAAGAGTTTCACTCTGATAAGGACGATAGAGTTATCTGCCCTTTGATTGAACTGCTTACGAGTTCATTACGTACCGTCGCTTACATTTAACACACACACACACACACACACACACACACACACACACACACTCTCTCTCTCTCTCTCTCTCTCTCTCTCTCTCTCTCTATATATATATATATATATATATATATATATATTATAAGGTGAAATTAAAAGCCAAGAACAATGCGAGATTTTTTTTTTTTTATATAGAGTAAAATTAAATGCAAACAAAAGAAATAAAGTTCTTTTTTTTGTTGTTTGTTTTTTCTTTTTCACACAAATTTTAACTCTAAACAACAGTAATTTCTTTTTCTGTTGTATTCAATGGTGATATAAATCTCAATATATTTCAGACTTATTAGTCCATTTTCAAGAGAAGACAGCGGAAGAGTGTTCAAAATTGGAAAAGTAGCCGCAGAGTTTGCCACGTGATACCGCAAAATATAGAACAAAAAATGACGTTAGGAGAACGTTAAAATAAATCAGTTGATGTTTGAAATACTTGTTGCGTTTGTGAATCAAGGGAGATGACTATTCAAGCAAGGTTTTTTTTTTGTTTTTTTTTAATTATTGTTTTTCTTATGTTTTAAACTTATATTATAAAAGCGGAGCTCAATTCCAGTCTATTGTTTAGTGTGGGAGTATTTTTTGAAATAATTAAAGATTCGAGGATACGAAGTTGACCTACGTTTCTTGAAGAAGCAAGAATGTTGATGTGAAAATCTGGTTCTGAATTAATGCAAGTGCGAATATGTTTATAGAACGACGAAGCAGTAGTGTTTAAGTGCTCTTTAATGCGGTGATGAAGCAATCTGGTAGTGCTTCCGATGTAAGATGCACTGCATTTAGCGCATTGTAGGTCGTAAACAACGTGGTTCTTAAAGCATAAACCTGTGTGTGATATTGGGCAATTAGAGAGTGAACAAGGGGAAGGTGTATGCGATGGATGTTTTCGGTTGAGCTGTTGTCTTAAAGTAGATCCAGTGTGGATGAGTTGAATGTTGAGCCCCTCGCTGCGGATGGCTTTTCGGATTGAAGATGAGATTTTGTCACTGAGGAAGGGTAGTTTTAGAAAACAGTTGTTAGAGAAGGGTCGGGTGTTGCGTTTTTTCTTTTTAAGTGAGGATAGGATCGTATTAGGATAGCCGTTTAGTGAGAGGGTCTGTAGGAAATTGTTAGTGTGTGTATGTTTGTCGAAGATGTTAGTGCATTTGTCTTGTATGCGTGAGATTTCGGCATGTGCGTAGTTTAGTTTGTCCTTGAGAGGTAGCGCACATTTGAAATGTACGAAGAGGCGTTTGCTGGCGGGTTTTCTGTAGAATTCAGTGCATATGGCACCATTTTTTTTTATTTGTATTTTAAAATCAAGTAGAGAAAGAGATTCCGAAGAGTCTGGGTGTTCTATAGTAAATTTTAAGTTTGGGTCTGCGTTATTGAATTTGTGGAAAATGTTAATAGCTTCTTCGCGGGAGTATGTGATAATTAAAATGTCATCGATATATCTAGTAAAAAGGAGATAAGAATAGCAGGTACTAAGGGTGTGTCTTTCGAGTTTGTCCATATAAGCAATGGCAAGAATACCGGATAGACTGGAGCCCATGGGTAGTCCAGATACTTGTTTGAACGTGTTTTGTAGGAAAGTAAAGTAAGTGTTGTCTACTATAATACGGAGGAGTTGTAAGAGATCTCCTGGTGTAATTCCGAAGCATTGTGGGTTTTTAGATGCTATAATGTCTGCCATGAGATTGATGGCTGGATGTGCAGGAATGGAGGTGTATAAAGAAACGACGTCTAGGCTAAATGGGTATCTGTATAGTTTGAGTAGATGGTGTGGTAGATCGTTGAGTCTGTTAATTACTTGGTTGGAACTACTAACATGGGCTGGGAAGGTAGAGAGTAGAGGTTTAAGTAGGCGGGATATTAACCAAGAGATTTTATAAAGGGGACCGTTAACGCTTGAAACAATGGGTCTGATCTGTGTGTGTGTGCTATTTTTGTGGGTTTTAATAAGGTGATAAAAGGTAGGTAATTTGCTGTATTTAGTAATAAAATTTAGTCTGTGTTGTTTTGGGAGATTTCTTTTAAAACAAATTTGAGACCATGTCTTGTTAATGTTGTTCTCAATACGAGCAGCAGTGATATTATGTGCTGGGGTGTAAAGGTCGGTATTGGAAAGATGCTCTATAGCAAGGTTGTTATAAGATTCCTGTGATATAACGCAAAATTCTCTGCCCTTATCAGAGGGTAAGTAAACTAAATCTTTGTCTTTAAGGGATTTAAGGGTGAGGTATTGGTTCCTGGTAAGATTGGGGGTAATATGGTGTTGTTCGCGTTCAAGTATTCTGAGGATTTTATGCTTTAACCTTGAAAGTTTTAGATCTAGTGGAATATTATTAGGAGGTGGGTATAAAGGGTGATCAAGCTGAAAAACAGGAAAAGAGGTGTTGTGATTACCTGAGAGGTTGAGGGGGGTGTCCTTGTTATCGTGCGGGGCAAAAGCGTGCAGCCATTTAAGGTGGTAAGCAGTTCTGCAGAACTGCGTTTCTATGTTGAGTTTAGCTTTATCCGTCAGTTTCATTGTGGTGATAAACTTAGGGCCAAGTGAAAGGAGATCCGTTTCAGTTGTGGAAAGAGAGTTAGTGAGGTCAGTTACGAGAAGATGATCTTTAAGGGACTTGTCGGTGGAAGAATCCTGTGAATTATGTATGTGTCTGTTGTAGACCGGTTTATTAGTTTTCTGTTTAAGCCAAGTAAATTTGCGTATGAGACGTTTCTGTTCATTGTTGAAGCTGGAATGGTATGCGCGGTCGATCAGAGATTGGATGTTGTTTAGCGAATGACCGTTAGGGGTAGATGAAGTGAGTGAATTCCGGAGGTTCTTGACTGAATTAATACGGCCATGTAGAGTCCGGTGGTGTTGCTTAATGATTATTTTGAAGCAATAGTCATATATAAATTGTCGTGAAGTGTGTAGAAAACGGAAACATGTTGGCAGATTTATGTTCCTGATTGTGTTAGGAATAATTTTGTTTTTGCGGCATTTTTTCAAAAAGTAGATTTGGCAGTTGACTCTAGCGCGTTTTTCCGTAGTTTTGAAGATGCTCTTCATGAGTGAAAACTCTGTCTGGCTGAGACTGAGGGATATAAGTAGGTTGTAGTTTACTTGAAGCATTGTTGAAGAAAATTATAAGGTAAAATTAAAAGCCAAGAACAATGCGAGATTTTTTTTTTTTTATATACGCACATGCCGAAATCTCACGCATACAAGACAAATGCACTAACATCTTCGACAAACATACACACACTAACAATTTCCTACAGACCCTCTCACTAAACGGCTATCCTAATACGATCCTATCCTCACTTAAAAAGAAAAAACGCAACACCCGACCCTTCTCTAACAACTGTTTTCTAAAACTACCCTTCCTCAGTGACAAAATCTCATCTTCAATCCGAAAAGCCATCCGCAGCGAGGGGCTCAACATTCAACTCATCCACACTGGATCTACTTTAAGACAACAGCTCAACCGAAAACATCCATCGCATACACCTTCCCCTTGTTCACTCTCTAATTGCCCAATATCACACACAGGTTTATGCTTTAAGAACCACGTTGTTTACGACCTACAATGCGCTAAATGCAGTGCATCTTACATCGGAAGCACTACCAGATTGCTTCATCACCGCATTAAAGAGCACTTAAACACTACTGCTTCGTCGTTCTATAAACATATTCGCACTTGCATTAATTCAGAACCAGATTTTCACATCAACATTCTTGCTTCTTCAAGAAACGTAGGTCAACTTCGTATCCTCGAATCTTTAATTATTTCAAAAAATACTCCCACACTAAACAATAGACTGGAATTGAGCTCCGCTTTTATAATATAAGTTTAAAACATAAGAAAAACAATAATTAAAAAAAAACAAAAAAAAAACCTTGCTTGAATAGTCATCTCCCTTGATTCACAAACGCAACAAGTATTTCAAACATCAACTGATTTATTTTAACGTTCTCCTAACGTCATTTTTTGTTCTATATTTCGCGGTATCACGTGGCAAACTCTGCGGCTACTTTTCCAATTTTGAACACTCTTCCGCTGTCTTCTCTTGAAAATGGACTAATAAGTCTGAAATATATTGAGATTTATATCACCATTGAATACAACAGAAAAAGAAATTACTGTTGTTTAGAGTTAAAATTTGTGTGAAAAAGAAAAAACAAACAACAAAAAAAAGAACTTTATTTCTTTTGTTTGCATTTAATTTTACTCTATATAAAAAAAAAAAAATCTCGCATTGTTCTTGGCTTTTAATTTCACCTTATAATATATATATATATATATATATATATATATATATATATATAGTGTTATAATGGAATAATTCCAGGAGGAAATCCGGGTATGAGAGCTCAATGTGGTAAACAGAGCAATAACATAAAAATATAACACGGAAATTACATAATTGTCGATGCAATAATTTATTTCAACCTTATGATATAGACAATTACATTTTTGATACTCAATTGTCTAGTTTAGATGCTTGAAAATACCATAAGGTTGAAATAAATTATTGCATCGACAATTATGTAATTTCCGTGTTATATTTTTATATATATATATATATATATGCATCTTGAATGAATTCAATTATTTACGAAAGTGCATTTTTACCTAAATGCGAGTTGAGAATAATTTTCCCTTTAATCAATTTGGTACTCCCACATGGGGAGCGGCATATATATTGTTTTTAAAATATAATTATCCACGACTCATCGGAGTGGCTGAATCTAGCAAGATTCGAAATCGAGACCCCATGGTAAGAAGCCTAAACTCTTACACCTCGTTCACCTCACTGACTGTTCGGATGTATCGCGATTTACATAGATGTTATTTGTTTTTGCTTTTGCGATACATCTTGAATATATGTATATATATATATATATATATATACATATATATATATATATATATATATATATATATATATATATGTTAAAAGAGCTGATCACCTCAGTCTATATATGTTATAAGAAGAAACACCCCCTCATCACCATCGTATATATGTACCCATCATCTTAAAAAGACCCCATGCCTATGCAACACTATAGCCTCAAAAACGGCTGGGTCAATTTTTATGAAATTTTACACAAAAGGTACTTTATCTGCCTGGTAATATTTTTAGACTGAATATCTTCGACAAGTATCGATAACCAATAGCCCCCAAAAAAAATCCGATGAAAGAAGGAACAGGCGATTTTGACCAAAGTTAACGCCGGCCACCCAGACTAGTTATATATAAAAAATAATTTTATAAAATCAATGTGTTGTGAATTAATTCACTGTGGGGAGGCACGTGAAGTTTCCTCTCAGTGCACCACGATGGGTCCCCAACTAGAGAAGGCAATCAATCAATTTAATTAAGTATTTTATAAAACAGGCCTGGGGACGCGATAATGTGGTTTGAGCTTGGCTGACAGTGCAGGACCTATTAAATTGGAGACTCTTTTTTGGGGTCTGTCTAAGAGTGAGAGACGCGTGGTAGTTGCATCATCCCATGCATGGACGAATTGTGGCTTTGTAGAGATATAGGATACTCACAGGTGTGAGTAATTTTCTAGCATGATAGAGGGAGCCTGCCTTTTTTGCAGCAGCAGCCTTGGCAATGTCTTCAATGTATTTTTCCAAATTCATGTTGTCTGTGAATGTTAGGCTGAGGAGTTTGAAAGACGAATTCTCAGGGATTTTGGAGAAGATTTTTTTATCGCATTATTTATATATACAAACATAAATATATATATATATATATATATATATTTATAGCATTATTTATATATACAACAATATATATATATATATATATATATATATATATATATTTATAGCATTATTTATATATACAAACATAAATATATAAATAATGCTATATATATATATATATATTTATAACATTATTTATATATACAAACATAAATATATATATATATATATATATATATATATATTTATAGCATTATTTATATATACAAACATAAATATATATATATATATATATATATATAGCATTATTTATATATACAAACATAAATATATATATATATATATATTTATAGCATTATTTATATATACAAACATAAATATATATATATATATATATTTATAGCATTATTTATATATACAAACATAAATATATATATATATATATATATTTATAGCATTATTTATATATACAAACATATATATATATATATATATATATATATATATAGCATTATTTATATATACAAACATATACATATATATATATATTTTTTATAGCATTATTTATATATACAAACATATACATATATATATATATAGCATTATTTATATATACAAACATATACATATATATATATATTTATAGCATTATTTATATATGCAAACATATACATATATATATATATATTATATAGCATTATTTATATATACAAACATATACATATATATATATATATATATATATATATATATTATATAGCATTATTTATATATAAAAACATATACATATATATATATATATATATATTTATAGCATTATTTATATATACAAACATATACATATATATATATATTTTTTATAGCATTATTTATATATACAAACATATACATATATATATATATATATTTTATCGCATTATTTATATATACAAACATATACACATATATATATATATATTTATAGCATTATTTATATATACAAACATATACATACATATATATATATTTTTATAGCATTATTTATATATGCAAACATATACATATATATATATATATTTATAGCATTATTTATATATACAAACATATATATATTTTTTATAGCATTATTTATATATACAAACATATACATACATATATATATATATATACATGTATACATATATATATATATTATAGCATTATTTATATATACAAACATATACATATATACAGGGTGTACAAAAAAAACACTGAAAGGTTTTGAAATGAAATAGATTCTTTACTTTTTCAGGATATCTTTCCTTAATTTTAACACTATCTGACTAAGACATTGTGAATTTTAAAAAAATTTAAAATTCAAACAATCTTTATTTATTCATAAAACCTAGTCGCATACTACTACTACTACTACTACTACTACCACCACCACCACCACTACTACTACTACTACTTGTAATCATTTCATTTACCTTCTTTATACCCTTTCTATTTTTCAGTCTCTCACTACATCGTTCATCACTGGCTCAAAACCCCGCTTCGGCGGCACGGGCGACAAGATCAAAGTGTAGTATCTGTTCCAACAGATGCTGCAAAGCTAAGACTAGCAAAGACCAGCTATGACTAGCAAAGACCATATGTGGGGGTAACCCCACATATCTGAACTTGGTCAAGGTAGGGATCACCCTACGACCACAGTTACTATCCAGCTCCCATTTCCCACCTCTCGGGAGCTGGATCCCCCTTTCCCTCCCCCCTCCCTCTCTCTCCACATTAAAAAACGGCCTTGTGCCTAATTTGCTACGTGGGGAAGCAAATAAATACAAAGATCAAAGTGTAGTATCTGTTCCGGCAGATACTGCAAGCTATGACTAGCTATGACTAGCAAAGACCAGATGTGGGGGCAACCCCACATGTCTGACCGTTAACCAGCTCCCATTTCCCACCTCTCGGGAGCTGGTCCCCTTTTCCCCTTCTCCCTCCCTTCACTCCTCACATTAAAAATCGGCCTTGTGCCTAATTTGCTTGGTGGGGGAGCAAATAAATACCATCTGTTCCGACAGGTACTGCAAGCAAAGACCAGATGTGGGGGCAACCCCACATACCTGACCTTTAACCAGCTCCCATTTCCCACCTCTCGGGAGCTGGTCCCCTCCCTTCCCCCTCCCTTCACTCCTCACATTAAAAATTGGCCTTGTGCCTAATTTGCTCGGTGGGGGAGCAAATAAATACCCTCTCACTACATCGTTCCTTCCCTTTCTCTTTTCCCCCTTTCTCTCTCGCCTTCTTCTTCTTCTTCTCTCTCTCTATATATATACAAGCTGTCCAAAAAGTCACTGAAAGGTTTTGAACTTAAATAGATTCTTTATTTTTCATGATATCTTTCTGTAATTTTAACACAATCTGACTAAGATATTGTGAAATGTTTTTAAAATGTAAAATGCAAAATTCAAAGAATTTTTATTTATGAAAAATAATGTCTTTTAAATGTTGCCCATTTTCAGCTTCGCATATTTGTGCTCTTTCCAAAACATTATTCATGAAAGATTGTTGAATCTTTGAATTGAGATTTAACTCTCTTATTTCGTTCCGCGAGCTGGCAGATCTCGAAACGTCAAACCCTAAACCCTACAAGAATTGAAGGAAAACATCAGGAACGACTCAATTATTTAAGCTTCAAGATTATCTGTTTTTATAATCGAGCATTCATATAATATTTTCACAATAAAGACCATCATGTTGTGTATTTTCATATTCGTTACAATTGTTTTGTGACCATTCAGACAATTTCAAACATTATGTCATTGGGGAACATTTCCCAAAACGGCCTCTCTTATAAATATATAGAGGCTTCTTCAGTCTTTGACAGACTATGCATACCCACGTAAGGGTGCCTGTGCATGTGAAATTTTTGTGGCAACCATACCTCTCCTGAGTCGACATTGTTAAATACCAGTGGCAAATGAAGTGTATATACAGGACGACTGGAAACAAATGCTGAGATAAGAGGAGAGCACATATAGTGTCTAGAATTCCCAAATAGTCACCCATCTGGTACTACCCAGGCCCGACATTGCTTAACTCCGGTGATCTGACGATTATGCCGTACATAAAAATATAATTAATATAGTCATCCACAAACAGACTGTTTTGCTGTATCACAGCTCTTCACTTAAGTTAGACTAGCAACTACATCAAGCTAGGATTCAAATTCGACTGCATAGGCGATAGTAGGTGCTTCTAACAGTTATTTGGCTGCTACTAAGATGGGTATGCGAAATTACAATTATTAAACATTGCCCAAACACCTAAGCTCGATTTGTTTACACAAAGAGCATTGCTTTATACTTTAGTGGCAGTTTGTTTTTATATATATACTAGCATGGGTGCCCGGTGTTACCCAGGTGTTTGGAGATGTGTGTTGAGCAAATCCCCCCCCCAAAAAAAAGTAGTAAGAGGAAGGTAGGCTCGAACCCGTACCGCAAAGGAGGAAAAGAACGTGAAAAAAAAACATGACGTCTTTGCTGTTATGACCACCGCCAAACTGGAAGTGACATAGGTTTAAATTAAGGCTAGAGAATTGAAAAGAGGGGATGACTTTCAAAAATATCGGTGAAAAAAGCGACCCCCCCTCCCCTGTAGAAAAGTGCCCAGTTAAGGGTGAAGAAATTAATGTTTTTAGCCAATTTTCCGGTATTTGTCGTCTGAAGGACCGAACTTAAAAACGATACTGATCTCGTGAAAATCCGTCGTCTCTGTTGAAAGTTTAGGCAGACATGCAAACATACATACTTATACATTTATATATTGGTAACTCAAATTTTCGACCCAAACTGATTAAAAAGCTTGCCCTATCTCTGAATACTCTTTATGTAAAATTTCAAATTGTCCGAGTAATTTGGTAGAGACCACAGAGGTAAAAATGTTTTTAACATTTTGACCCCTATTATGACCCTTTAACATTTTTGGGGTGGGGGTGGGGGCTCAACTCAAGTTATTAAGTTGGATTCATCTCCAAGGAACCTATATCTAATATTTCAAGTGTTTAGACCCAATATTGGCGGAAGAGTTTGGTAGAGTTCTCAAAGGTCAAATCGTTGAACTTTGACCCCTTAACAGCCAAATTTCCAGCCGAAAACAAATTACAAAGATTTTCCCAAATCTCAGTCCCCAGTATATCAAATTTCGAGTCTGTAGACTTCAAATTGACAGAGTTATTGCGTAGGGAAATGTACACAGACACACACACACACACACACACACACACACACACACACAGACAGACACGTTCACTTTTATAGATATACTAGCATTTCGGCCCGGCGTTGCCCTGGTGTTTGGAGGTGTATGCTGAGCAAAAAAAACAAAACAAAAAAAACGGTCAACTTTTTAAAAATTGACCCCTATTATGACCCCCTTAACATTTATTGCTTTGGGCTCAAATCAAGTTATTAAGTTAGATCCATGTCCAAGGAACCTATATCTAAAATTTCAAGTGTGTAGACCCAAAATTGTCGGAGGAGTTTGGTAGAGTTCTCAAAGATCAAATCGTTGAACTTTGACCCCTTAACAGCAAAATTTCCGGCCGAAAACCGATCACATCGATTTTCCCAAATCTCAATACCCTGTATGTCAAATTTCGAGTGTAGACTAAAAATTGACAGAGTTATTGCGTAGGGAAATGTACACAGACAGACAGACAGACAGACAGACAGTCAGACAGACAGACACGTTCACTTTTATAGATATACTAGCAGTTCAGCCCGGCGTTGCCCGGGTGTTTTGGGGTGTATGCTATGCAAAAAAAATTAAAAAAAAACGGTCAATTTTTTTAACTTTGACCCCTATTATGACCCCTTAAAATTTATTGTTTTGGGCTCAAATCAAGTTATTAAGTTAGATCCATGTCCAAGGAACCTATATCTAAAATTTCAAGTGTTTAGACCCCAAATTGTCGGAGGAGTTTGGTAGAGTTCTCAAAGGTCAAATCGTTGAACTTTGACCCCTTAACAGCCAAATTTCTGGCCGAAAATGGATTACAAAGATTTTCCCAAATCTCAGTACACTGTATATCAAATTTCGAGTCTGCAGACTGAAAATTAACAGAGTTATTGCGAAGGAAATTGTACACAGACACACAGACACGTTCACTTTTATAGATATATATAGACAGAAAAATGATAGATAGATAGATAGATAGATTTGTTTAACAAAAATATATACGCATACATAAATATATATGGAAACAATTTTGTGTTTACTATAAACTTTTTTCGCAAATATTATGCAAGTATAAATCATGTAGAATATCTGCATGAATATAATTACACGTAATAGTTAACTAAAGATGATTATCCCATTAAAAATCCGAAGCAACTAATAGGGAATTAATTAAAATGAATGTTTAAAAGAATATGCTAATTAGCTAGATCGTTTGCTAGTGAATGCCATTCCACAACCAAGATATAACAAAATTGTATTTTCTTTTTAAATAAATGGAAAAGAGGGTTTTTAATATGAATATCAATACACATAAAAGAAGACAAGATTTTTAGGAGTATAGAAGATTGATAGGTAATGTCCGACATTGCTCGGGTGTTTGGTCAATTTTTTAAAATTTGACCCCTATTATGACCCCTTAAAATTTATTGTTTTGGGCTCAAATCGAGTTATTAAGGTAGATCCATGTCCAAACAACCTATGTCTAAAATGTTAAGTGTTTAGACCCCAAGTTGTCGGAGGAGTTTGGTAGAGTTCTCAAAGGTCAAATCGTTGAACTTTGACCTCTTAAGAGCAAAATTTCTGGCCGAAACCGATCACAAGAAAAATGGCTTGAGATGTGAACGCGTGTTTTTGGGCGAGACTAGAAAGGGCTCACACAATATCAATACACACAAAAGAAAAACTTCATAGAAGTATATATATGTGTGTGTGTGTGTGTGTGTGTGTGTGTGTGTGTGTGTGTGTGTGTATATATGTGTGTGTGTGTGTATTTGTATATATATATATATATATATATATATATATATATATATACACACACACACACATATATATATATACACACACATATATATATACACACACATGTATATATACATATATATATATGTGTGTGTGTGTGTGTGTGTGTCATATTTCTATCATTATTGTTATAACGTGCAATCTCTCGTATGATATTATAATTTTCTTTGAAATTAAACAAATATAAATTTTTTTATTTGCAGGACTCTTTCTTAGATTGTCATTCCCCCCCCCCTCGTCTTCAAGCACATCGTCTCATAAATGGACATAAAAAATAAAATAGTAAAGACATTTTTAGAACGGAATCATTTATTCACTTCAGTAAAAAAAAAAAAATGATTACATTAAAAAGTTGAAGGCGTTTCCCATTGATTCTGTTTTCGTACGTTCTTGCACTTTTCAAAAAACGCATCCATCCGTAAAACCTTATCCTGTTTATTTAGAACGTGGGAAAATTAATTGAATTTTCGTTTTTTTGGGAACTCTGAAAAAAAAAAAAAAAAAAAAAAATGAGCGTTTTTTTTTTTAACATGCAAAACACGATTTTTGATACAATAACGGGAAGGGGTACCTGATTGTAAAATACGTTTAAATATGATATTTTAATTTGTCCAGATTTCGTATATATTATTATAGGGTCGTGGTTTCAAAAATAAAACAAAAATATTTGAGTACCATCAGCTAAAATCAAAACCGTAATCAAAACTGTAGCATTCAAAGCTGGTGACGTTACCACTGTATCAACGTGACATGCGTATGAATTGATTAAAAATTAAAAATTATTATTAAACTAAGATGAATGTAAAAAATATATAACGATTTTTTTCAATTTTGACACATTTTGGAACCTTTAAAAACTATTTTAACCGGCGTAAGACCCATAAAAGAGATAGTGTTTGAAAATATGGAGACAGACAGACAGACAGACAAATGAGTTTTATAAATCAGATTTCTTTCAGATTGCCTTGATCCACCTCCTTCACTTTCTGTCTCTTGAAAATTTGGCAACTTCACATGTTGCATCCAGTTTCTACCCAGAAGTGTGAGTGGATCCCCCCTCCATCACAGACCAGCAATTCTAACGAACAACTGATAATGTAACTTACTTAGGAAGATCCATAAAAAAAAATTAAAAAAATAGGAGGCATTACTTCATTATTTTAAACCTGCCGATACAAATACTTTTGGATACAATTTCCCATATAAAACGTGAAACGTGCTTTTCTGGATTGCAGCAACTTTTTATTGTCTATTTTTTCTATGTTATCAGCTGTATTGTCATGAGAGATGCTTCTGTATCTATATTCATGGGCACCATCTTTTCACAAATAGTGACATCTACAAAATATCTACATGATATCTACATAATATCTACTAATATCTACAAAATATTTTTTTTTTTTACACAGTGATCACCACTTATCAAGGCCCGGAGGCCACTCAGGGATAAGGGTTATTGCAAGTACATTACATTAGTGTGGAGATTTGATGAAGTGTTTACTTAAGGGGGCGGTTCATTAGGAATTTGTTAACATTGGACTTGAAGACATCCAAGTTGTACTCCGGAGGGAAGCAGGCAGATGGAACAGAGTTCCACAGACGTGCAGTTCTAAGAAAGAAGCTTTGTTCATGGAATCCGCGTTTTGATTTAGGCACAGATATAGAGTGGGGGAAATTTTTCACAGTGGATTCAGCTAGACGGGTGTTTTTCGTGAAAGATTGGCGAGGGGGGACCAGGGATTGGAGTTCAGACGAGCACCTGCCATGAAAATAACGATAAAACAAGGATAGGCTCGCAACATCTCTTCTGTGGTAGAGAGGTTGCAGGGTAGAGAAAAGGGCATCCCCCACTAAACCACGAAGTCTATTTTGTACTCTGTCAAGGCATGATAGGCTGTTTTTGGCAGCTCCTGCCCAGATATGGCAACAGTATTCCATCCTTGGACGTACTTGGCTTTTATATACATAGAGAATTGCATCAGTAGTGAGATATCTTCTGGAACGGTATCTACTGATATTTACAAAATATCTACAAAATATATACATAATATCTACAAAATATTTACATAATATCTACAAAATATTTACATAATATATACAAAATATCAATAAAAATATCTACAAAATATATACATAATATCTATAAAATATCTACAAAATATATACATAATATCTACAAAATATTTACAGAATATATATAAAATATCAATAAAAATATCTACAAAATATCTACTAATATCTACAAAATATCTACAAAATATCTACACAATATCTACAAAATATATGCATAATATCTACAAATATCTACTAATATCTACAAAATATCTACAAAATATCAACAAAATATCTACATAACATTTACAAAGTGTCTACATAATATCTACAAAATACTAACATAATATCAACAAAATATCTACGAAATGTCTACATAATATTAACAAAATAACTACATAATATCTATATAATATCCACATAATATCTACAAAATATCTACAACATATCTATAAACTATCTAAAAAATATCTAAAAAATATCTACAAAATATCTATATAATATCAACATAATATTTATATGGTATCAACATAATATCTACAAAATATCTACAAAATATCCACAAAATATCCACAAAATATCTACAAATAGCTACAAAATGTCTACAAAATATCTACATAATATCAACAAAATATCTACAAAATATCTAAAAATATCTACAAAATATCTACAAAATATCAACAAAATATCTACAAAATATCTACAAATATATACAAAAGATCTACAAAAGATCTACAAAAGATCTACATAATATCAACAAAATATCTACAAAATATCTACAAATATCTACAAAATATCTACAAAATATCTACATAATATCGACAAAATATCTACAAAATATCTACAAATATCTACAAAATATCTACAAAATATTTACAAATATATACAAAATATCAACATAATATAAACATAATATCTACCTAATATCTACAAAATATCTACAAAATATCTACAAAATACCACCATAATATCAACATATCTACTCAATTTCTACAAAATATCTACATAATGTCTGCAAAATATCCACAAAATATCTACAAAATATCTACACACATCTACAAAATATCTACAAAATATTCACAAAATATCTACAAAATATCTACAAACTATCCACATAAAATCTACAAAATATCAACACAATATAAACATAATATCTACAAAATATCTACGTAATATTTCCATAATATCTACATAATATCTACATAAAATCAACAAAATATCAACAAAATATCTACAAAATATCAATATAATATCAACATAATATCCACATAATAAGGATCCACTTTTCCAGTGACAATCTGATTCTATTTATGATATTAACTTTCTCAGAATTATCCGACTCTGCCCTCTCCCATTTCTATTTAGCTCACTAAATTCTTTTTTATAATATCACTGAATATATGTCACCCTATGTCACGGTCACATATTGAGCGAGTTTCTAACAGTATTTTGTATAGTTTTCTTTATATTTTTAACTCATTTTCCCAAACTTACTGTATTCAAGTGCTGGTTGGGCTCCATTTAAAATTTTTAAATACATCGGTAAACACTGTATGTTTTTCGAGCTGAATAAACATGTTTCATCAAATGAAAACACTAAAAAAAGTATCCAGTTAGGTAGAAAAGTAACTTATCTTGCCTTTGATAACATTTATTTGTTATATATTTGTTTTTTTTTATAACTTTTTCAGATCTATGTGTATAGTAAGACAAACCCAACATAATTATATTTTTTTTATAAAATAATTACGGGGTTTGTATTACTGTACACATAGATTCGAAAAAGTTGTAAAAAAAACAAATATATAACAAATAAATGTTATCAAAGGCAAGATAAGTTACTTTTCTGCCAAACTGGATATATTTTTCGTGTTTTTATTCAATGTAACATATTTATTCAGCTCGAAAAACATACAGTGTTTATCGATGTATTCGAAAATTCAAGATAGCGTCTCACACCCTCTTTAACACCGTAAGTATGGAAAAAGGTGTTATAAATAATAAACTAGACAAAATACTATTAAAAACCCGCCGAATATATGTCAACCTATGTCACGGTAACATATATTGAGCGAGTTTTTAACAGTATTTTATCCGTTTTTTTTATTTATAACATCTTTTCCCACACTTACCGTGTTAAAGAGAGAATAAGACGCCATCTTGAATGTTCCAATACATCGCTAACGGTAACCACTTTATGGTTTTCGAGCTGAATAAACATGTTACATTGAATAAAAACACGAAAAATATATCCAGTTTGGTAGAAAAGTAACTTATCTTGCCTTTGATAACATTTATTTTTCATATATTTGTTTTTTGACAACTTTTTCGAATCTATGTGTACAGTAATACAAACCCCAATTTTAATAGCCAATCAAATGACATTCTTACAGACGGTGTACCCCCAAATATGTCCCAGTATTTCCCTCATATTTTGGCTTATTTGAACTGCAAGAGGGCCCAACAAACAATAGGGGAAGAAAACGTTTAAAACCTACTCACATAACATGGTCTCCAAATTTATCGCGATCACGCCATCGAATTACAGATTTTGTTCTCGGAATTTTGGAGTAGATGGTTGCTTCGCGTGTGCACGTGCACGACTCGTGGGTAAACGCCCGAATGAAGATACGATCGCCGTTTCTTTTCGGCCATCTTCATATTCATCTTGCAGAGGACCTGGTTCCGCAGACCGTAAGCGAGTAAAAAATGTGAACCGTTACTGTCACCTCTGGTATTGGCCGTTAGACACCTGTCACGCATTGTGTAAAACTTCCGATCGTGATATCGGAGAAATCTGGCTACGAGGGTTATGACTGGCAAAACGTCAGGACTTGATTATTCTCGACAAATGATTTTTATGTGGGTTCTTCGTGGCACGTTTGGTCTCACAATGGTCTAGGCCTGTGAAAACGACGACTTTTGTTTTCGTAATAAAAACATTTAATGATACGCGTCATTCTTTAAAGATGGGAAATTTTTATTTATTTATTTATTTATTGTCTTTATTTCGTTGACAAACAACTCACGAATTCTTAGTTTAATAATATGAAGCCGGTACTAAGCGCCACTTCAAAAAACGCCAGTAAACGCCATTCTTTTTTCTTTTTTTCTTTTTTTTTTTTTTTTTAAGAAAACCGATTAAAAAAATATTGTATATTTTTCGATGAAACCTTTTATTATTTTAAAATTTGGACTTTACTCTTGATTGAAAAAAAAAAAAAGTGGGTTTAAATTACATTATTCATGGTCCTGGATAAACTATATCCGATGGTAAGGCCCCAGCTTGCGGACTTTGGGGAGTGTGGAGCCACACTTTAATTGCCATTGCTCCCAGTCCACTCTGACCCGGAATGGTAGTACCTGTTAGGGTCTAACTAGGGGTTAAATAGAAACCGACTTGAAAAAAACAAATATATTCTATTAAATTTTTTTTCTTCAAACTCACTGGATTCGGCATTAAATAACCTGAAAAGGGTTGATATGCCGTAAAACAAAAACAACCGACCAACCAACATTATTCATGCTGTTATAAGCTTCGAAAGATAGCGAGTCTAATTAATCATCACTGCTTTTTAATGGCGACTTCTGACACCCCTAAGTAAACGGGTTCAAAGTTTCACGACTTTGTAACCCGTATATTTCAGAAACTAATAAAGTTATTTGTTTGGAGTTTATTTAAAAATGAATTGTAACACCTAAGTTATATTATCATGTCTTGTTCATTTCAACAATAGTGATACCTGTTTGGTTTGGTTGTTTTACGGCATATCAACTCTTTTCGGTTTATTTAATGCCGAATCCAGTTATTTTGAAAAATATATTCATGTTGCATCCAGTTATTTTGTAGAAGGTTTTAATTCTTTAAACTCTTTGTGTCTTCAATCGCTAGTTTGTAGTGTTTGGTTCGGTTGTTTTATAGTGGATTTTATCATTTCTGTTCCTTGCCCTGCAGAACAAGAGTTTTGCAATGGGAGAGGGAAAAGGGTTACAGTATTATTAATGTTTGGTACATTTTAAGTTAGGAAACCATTCAGGAAATGGAGGAGATAGAAAGAAAAAGGGGAAATCTGAAGAAGGAAAAAGTGGGTTTTTGTTTTTGCAGAAAAAATAAGTTTTGCAAAAAAGGAAGCAGAAAAACAAAGAGCATCAATGTTAGGTGCATTTCGTCTTAGGAGACCAATATCTTCAGACAGCCTGATATGGTAGCACCAAGATGATATCTGTAATGTAATGAAAAGCAGACACTTCTGTATGACAGTTACATATTAGCATCAGAGACGAGTTATCGACCCCTGGTCTTAGAAAGAAAACTGCCTTCTAGCGGCCATTATCTGAACCTCAAATATAAACAAGTGTTTACGATAGCGCAAAAATATACAACAAAATAAATAACAAAAATATGAACATCGAAACATTTATTGAATATAAAAAATGTATCAAAATATAATTTTAACGTATTAGTATAATTTCTTTTCAATCAGTGATTCATAATCTATATATCTATAAAAGTGAACGTGTGTGTGTGTGTGTGTGTGCATTTCCCTATGCAATAACTCTGTCAATTTTTAGTCTACAGACTCGAAATTTGATATACAGGGTACTGAGATTTGGGAAAATGTATGTGATCGGTCAAAGTTCAACGATTTGACCTTTAA
>NC_136525.1:54725857-54785857 GCF_053919585.1 Euprymna scolopes | reverse complement strand
AACACAATATATTTAAAAACGGAATGAACTTAGTTGTGAACCCAATAGTATACCTGAAGCCTCATTACGGAGTAGTAGTCATTGCAAACCAACATAGCTTTCACACAACATTTTGCTGAGTCTCGCAGTTTCTTGCCCGATTAATAAAAAAGTGCTAAACCATTGACTTCATCATTATGAATTATGGAATATATATTCTAGGTAACACGGTGAGTAATCCAATTTACAAAATTCCCACTACTTATGTTTACTATGCTACAATCACATTGACTAATGTATACCCATTAACCCTTAACCTCGAATGGCCTCTGGGCCTTGATAAGTGGTGATTCCTGTGTAAAAAAATACACTGAAGACTTTACCCTTTCTTTCTCCTTTAACCAGCCTCCTTCGTTCCTACGACTACTAGCTATAAACATGTGTAAACGGAACTGTTCTCTCCTCAACAGCCGGCAATATATTAAATCCATCTTTACACACAAGAACACGTCCACCTACTAACATGTTTCTCTCATGTACACGCTACTAACGAAGATAACAAATAAAGTTGTTTATTAATATTAACCCTTATCCCCGAGTGGCTTCCGGGCCTTGATAAGTGGTGACCTCCATGTAAAAAAAAACAAGAAAAAAATATAGAATGAAACTCCATTTCGTTTTCTCTTATTCTATATTTGTTTGTCCATCTCGTACAATGTAGAAGTAGGAGTATCGTATGGGTTATCCGTCTATTCAGCTATTTTTTAGCCAGTCTGAGAAATTGTCTTCAGATAGATGGGCTGTCGCATAGCCTCCTGGACAGTGTAGGATCAGATAGTCTATGTCCTGGGAGGCTAACTTGCACTTTAGGGCACATTGGGGAGTCTATTTGTCTCCACCTGTGTTTGTTTACTGCAGTGTCTTGTTCTGATCCGGTTTGCGACTACCCACTGCTTCCTACGATTTGTAGCAAAACCTGGGAGCCACAAAGTTGGGTGTTCAATGACCCTCCCCTTCTTTGGGAGTTTTGATTCTACGTTCCTTTTTTAATGAAAGATCATCACTTTGTAGTAGTTTGCCGGCTTTAAAACTAAGAGTGACCTACGCAGGTGATCAAGAAAAGATCACAGGGAACAAGATCTGGAGGATGATGAACTGTCTTGATGTCCATTTTGGTCATGACCACGTCTTTCTTTCTGATTTTCTCCGAGCACCCTTGGAACAAACTTTGCGCAAATCTTCCACATCTTCAGTTCCTCACAAATAATTGTGTGTACAGTTTTCACACTGACATCAAACTGTGCACTTGTTATCTCTATAGATACACGACGGTCCTTATCCGTGAAATTCTTTACTTGGCCAATCAACTCTGGTGTTCTGACTTTCTTACTCCTCCTACACCTCTCATCATCCCTCACAGACTCCCTGCCATCCTTGAACATATTATACCACTCAATCAAAAACTGATGCTCGATTCATGCAAGATGGTCCAAAAACAGTCTGAATCATTACATACGTTTCTGCTTTCAAAGTGTACCTGGATGTGATCTCCTGCTGCAATCAGGTAGCTGCTGGCAGGCCATGGATGTGGCAGTAGGAATTGGCGATGGCTCACAAACCCAAAGAAACCCAGGCTTGGCTTCAGAATGAGTGCTACAACTTTGTACCCTTCTCTTACTGGCTCCTCCTCCTCCGCCAACTGACTCCCCCTATCACTGCCTCCCCCCTCCTCCGCTGGACTTCTTCGTTTGGCCATACGTTGAGAACATCACCAACATAACCTCCCACAATACCAAAGCTAGCCTGATTGCTGCCATCCGCTGAGTATTCGCCGAGCTACTGTCAGCGCTTGTGAAAAAGGCATGCTCCCAGTTCCGGAACGATATCGAGGTGGTGATTGCGGCTGAAGGCGGCTACATTGAATAGATGTCAGCTCTACTACATAATCAAGTTACCTGAATTGACTTTTTATTTCAATAAAAGTTTTTAAATAAAGCTGTGGTGTTGTTTTTCTTTAGAGCGACAATTTGATCTTTCCACCCCGTATGTATAGATTGATAAAATCAAATTTCAAATCAAATTATGAATTTGCATGGAAAATAATAATGGAAGACATTCCTCTCTCCTTTATGGAAACAGAAAACAGAGGAAATGACTGAATCTTCCACCCACTCACTCATCCAATTAACCCCAAAAGGACGAATAGTTATTTGAAAATCTATATAAATAAAACAGTAGACGTGTGTATGTGTGTCTGTCTGTCTGTGTGTAAATATTTAACCACTAAACTCTTACACCAATGGTCACATAACACTGAAATTGTCAGGAAATAGCAATCAAGGATGTTTTATAACGAGTAAAATCTTTGTATGGATGGATAAATAATGTGTACAGAAATATGCTGACAAGAACTGAACTGGAACAAATACATAGAGGACATTGCAAAGGCTGCTGCAAAGAAGGTGGGTTCCCTCTATCGAGTTAGAAGACTACTCATACCTGAGAGTATCCCGTACCTCTACAAGACCACCAATCGCCCACGCATGGAGTACTGTTGCCACATCTGGGCTGGTGCATCTGCTACTCCCTCTTGGATAGGATCCAAGAAAGTTTTCAATCTAATAGGTCCCACTTTGTCAGCTAAGCTCCAACCTCTGTCCCATCACCGCAATGTTGCATCTCTGTGTCTGTTTTACAAATATTTTAATGGAATGCACTCTGATGAACCCGTTGTGCCCCATTCGACGTAAAAACCCACTTAGCAACAAAATTTCACCCCTTCACCGTTGAGGTCCGTAAAATGCCAGAAAGCTTTCTACTCTAATAGTTTCTTCCCTCGATCAGCTAGACTTTGGAATTCCCTTCTTGCTACCTGCTTTCCTGAATGTACTGATATGCAGAAGTTTAAATGTAACGTAAACCAACATCTTAATCTTTCTTAGGCATGGTCCCAAATAGTAGCCCCTTACATCCAAGTGGTGATATGCCTTGTTAGGGGTGAACGTGATTAAAAAAAAAAAACAATATTGCATAAAGTTAAATTGAACTTGAAAAAAAAAATAGCACAGTTCGTATTCTGTGTAAGTACAAAAACTGACAGTACCCACCTTAAAAGAGTTAGAAGACTACTCACACCTGAGAGTATCCTGTACCTCTACAAGGCCACCATTCGCCCACGCATGGAGTATTGTTGCAACATATGGGTTGTTGCATCTATCACAAATCTCTCCCTCTTGGATAAAGTCCAAAAAAAGAATTGTCAATCTAATCGGTACCACTTCATCAACTAAGCTGTAGCCTTTGATGTATCCAATGTGGCACTGTTCGAATCAGAACAAGCATCGTCAGCTCCGTTGTCCAAAAGGAGGCTTATTATTTGGGAATGTCCTGGAAAAGAAAACAGAAATGATCACCATCACATTGTTTAGTTCTTTCGTCGGATTATCAATTCTTACTGAAGACATTCCAATACAAAAGACCCTCTTAATTATCACCCCATTAGTCTCCTCCCACTCTTCGATAAAATCTTTGAGACGTCAATTAATCAAGCACTAGTTCACCACTTCGCAAAAGCAAATCTTCTCTCTGACAAACTATTTGGATTCAGGCAATGCCGTTCTACTGCAGATATTTTAACAGTCATCTCTGAAGGCATTTACGGTGTACTGGATAAGGCGGGCGAAGCCAAGGCTGTAGCCTTTGATGTATCCAAGGCCTTTGACAAAGTCTGGCATAAAGGGCTGCAAATGAAAATTAAATCATACGGTATAACTGGACGTATACTAAATATAATTAGATCCTTCTTAGACAATAGAAGCATACAGGTTGTCATTGATGGGCGTACATCCGAGCAGCATAACATTAATGCTGGAATGCCTCAGTGGTCGATCCTTGGACCATTATTATTCCTAATATTCATAAACGACCTCCCTGATATTATTGTGTTCGAGATGGATATATTTGCTGATGATACAATGCTCTATAATATGCATGAGGGAAGAATGGATGTACATAAATCGCAGAATCGTTAGAAAATGACCCCCAGACTATAGTTGAATGGGGACGTAAATGGATGGTAGCATTTAATGCTAGTAAAACTAAGCTGCTCTCCTTTAACAATGATAACCATGATAAATAGCACCCTACCTGAGAATTCTACCTTCAAACTCCTCTGTCTAACATTTGCAGGCAATATGAACTGGAACAAATACATAGAGGACATTGCAAAGGCTGCTGCAAAGGTGGGTTCCCTCTATCGAGCTAGAAGACTACTCACACCTGAGAGTATCCTGTACCTTTACAAGGCCACCATTCACCCATGCATGGAGTATTGTTGCCACATCTGGGCTGGTGCATCTACCCCTAGTTTCTCCCTCTTAGATAAAGTCCAAAAAAGAGTTGTCAATCTAATCGGTCCCACTTTATCAACTAAGCTCTAGCCCCTGTCCCATCACCGCAATGTTGCATCACTGTGCCTGTTTTACAAATATTTTGATGGAATGTGTTTCACTTGTGCCTGCCCTCTCGACATACATATTCCTGACAATAAGATCTTACCTCTTCACTGCTGATGTCCTTAAATGCCAGAAAACTTTCTATTAGTGTTGTGACGATTAATCGGAATCAGAAAAATTGGAGCTTTTTGGGGTATTGGAATCAGAATCAGAAAAGTTTTAGCCTATTTTTTCCGATGCCAAAACCGATTACTTAAATCATCTTTTTTATTTGATTTTGGTTTAAGAAACATCTTCCACTGATTGCAGTAATGATAAAATAATAAATATTTATTGATTTAAACTTCCAATAAGACTAAAATCTCTAGATCATCCCCTCGCAAAAGTGTTTTTTACGTTTGAGAAAATATAAGCACATTTAAGGTGTGTTTTTACAGTAATCGGGACAAAATAACACTTTTATAGTTAAATATTTAGAGATTTATAAAGAATCGGAATCGGTTATTGTATCGGAATCGGGAAAAATAATGAAATTGCCTCATCACTACTTTCTATTCTAATAGTTTCTTCCCTCGAACAGCTAGACTTTGGAATTCCCTTCCTGCTGCCTGCTTCCCTGGCTGTGCTATGTAGAAGTTTAAATGTAACATAAACAAATATCTTGTTAATCTTTCCTAGACATGGCCCCAAATAGTAGCCCCTTACGTCCAAGTGGTGATATGCTTTGTAAGGGGTGAACATGAGTAAAAAAAAAAATAAGTTGAAATGCAAAATGTTTATTTCAACTAGTCGACATATTTCTGTTAGTTTTGCATATGCGCAAATTAAATCATAGAAATAGTTTAATTTTAAATCTTTCTTGATTTTTTTTTACTTACTTTTGTGCAAAACTGATAGAAATAATAATAATAAAGTAAAAAAAAAAATTATGTTTACAATTCCAAAGCTTCTGTAAATTTTATGTGAATATAAGTATTAATATTTATATATTAATCCCAACCAAATAAAAAAAAAGCTCAATACAACCAAGACAGGAAATAGAGCTTGTTGTAGAAGAACACAATTATTCAATTTTCACCTCAAACAAGGCAGAGTTCCACTCTGAAATAAGGATTAGTATCGGGGACATAAGTTGCAGGAATATTATGAAGGGAGTTGAGCAGCAAGATGTCTGTTCACATTACACTTGAACTTCTGCATGTCAGCACAGTTGAGAAAGCAGAATCCCAGAAAGGAGTTCCAAAGTCTAGCAGTTCTGGGAAAGAAACTATTGGGGTAGAAGGCTTTCTTATATCTACGGATTTCTACTGTGTAGGGGTGGGATTTGGTTGCTTATCAGGTTTGTTGGGGGTATTTACGTCGAGGGAGTACAAGTGCTTGTAGTTCGTCAGAGCATTCACCATTAAAGTACTTGTAGAACAGGCAGAGGGATGCAACATTTCGTCGATGGGACAGAGGCTGAAGGTTAGATGACAGTTCAGGACCTATCAGGTTGGCAACTCTCTTTTGAACCCTGTCCAGGAGTGAGGGACTAGTAGCAGATGCACCAGCCCAAATGTGACAATACCCCATAGATGGGCGAATGGTAGAGGTACAGAATACTTTCTAGCATGGTAGAGAGAGCCCACCTTCTTCGTAGCAGCCTTAGCAATGCTCTCAATGTATCTATTCCAACTCATGTTCCCTGTGAACGTTAGGCCGAGGAGTTTAAAAGAAGTACTTTCAGGTAATGTGTTTTGGGCCCTTGCTATTGTTGGTAGAGAAGGTTTCTTGTAATTATTGAAGGAAACAAGCTTAGTCTTGGCAGTATTGAATCCATTTTTGTCGCTATTCCACTACAGATTGGAGGTCATCCTCTAGCGTTTCTGCCATTTCTTTAGATATGTGTTCATTTGTTTTCCTCTCGTGCCTGTTATAGAGGGTGGTGTCATTAGCATATATACCCATCTCAAAGACAATTTTATCAGGGAGGTCATTTATGAATATTAGGAATAATAAAGGTCCCAGGATAGACCCCTGAGATACTCCTGCATTTGTATCATACTAGACAACCCGTGACCCGTTGGGTTACTCAGTGTTGAGAAATTGTAGCATTTGCCTACCTCTTCCTCTCTGACTATTCAGGCGTTGCTCTCTCTCTCTCTTCACATGTCTCTTCATTTCTGCTTTGCTTATTTTTTAACATCCCTTCTTCCTCCCTTTTACTGTTTTTTCTCCCTTTTTCATTTTCTCTTTTCTCCCACCACCCCCTTTTCCTAATCTAACTTACTATCACTATATATCAACTATCTATTGTTTATTCTAGCATTTCAGTCCGGCGTTGCAATAAAAGAAAAAAAGGTCAATCTTTTAAACTTTGACCCCTATTAAGACCCCTTAACATTTATTGTTTTGGGCTCAAATCAAGTTATTAAGTTAGATCCATGTCCAAAGATTTTCCCAAATCTCAGTACCCTGTATATCAAATTCGAGTAGACTAAAAATTGACAGAGTTATTGTGTAGGAAAATGTACTCACACACAGACACGTTCACTTTTATAGAAACTAGCATTTCAGTTGCCCGGTTGTTTGGAGGTGTATGTTGAGCAAAAAAAAAAAAAAAAAAAAAAAAAAAAAAAAAAAAAAAAAAAAAAGGTCAATTTTTTTAAACTTTGACTCCTATTATGACCCCTTAACATTTATTGTTTTGGGCTCAAATCAAGTTATTAAGTTAGATCCATGTCCAAGGAACCAATATCTAAAATTTCAAGTGTTTAGACCCAAAATTGTCGGAGGAGTTTGGTAGAGTTCTCAAAGGTCAAATCGTTGAACTTTGACCCCTTAACAGCCAAACTTCTGGCCGAAAACCGATCACAAAGATTTTCCCAAATCTCAGTACCCTGTATATCAAATTTCGAGTCTGTAGACTGAAAATTGACAGAGTTATTTTGTAGGGAAATGCACACACACACACACACACACACACACACACACACACACAGACATGTTCACTTTTATATATATAATAGATATATACATACATATACTGTCAAGGATTGTAAAAATCAACTTAACTAAAGGAATAAATTATAAGATGGTCAACATCATGAATTTTGGAATATAGTTTTTTGTCATTTATTCTCTCTCTCTCTCTCTCTCTCTCTCTATATATATATATATATATATATATATATATATATATATATATGTGTGTGTGTGTGTGCGCGCGCGCGCGCGCGTGTGCGTGCGTGTGTGTGCGCGCGCGAGCGTGTGTGAGGGCATGGCTCAGAGGCTAAGGATGGAGAGTTGTATGTTTTGGTTTCAATTCTAGCTGATGGCACCCAAGTCGTATATATACATTTTTAGTTTTGATCTCACTACTATATATTAGGTTCAATATAATAATCAAAATTGTTTTTATAATAATAAAAATACATAATCTGCATAAAAAAATATCATATTTAAGCGTATCTTACAACCGGGCAACGCCGGGCAGGCTGCTAGTTTTTAATAAATAAATAAATAAATAAAAATGGGTCAAACACAAAAGGGATTTTAATCAATCAAATTTTCTAATATCGTCTATCTTTTGACATAAACTCCTTGAGAATCATTTTTTTTTTACTCTTCTATTTTTTTCCCTTAAATTGTTGATTCCAGAACTTGTTTTTTTTTTTTTTTTTTTTTTTTTTTGTTACTGAAACTCGAACGTCATAAATTTTTTATGGGTATGTCTGGTAAAAAAACAAAAAAAAAAAAAAACTCCCAGAATAAAAATCGTCTCAAGCAATAAACTTTTATGATTGGCTGACAATATAACTTATAGAAAACAAATCCTACATTTTTTCCCAACCAATTATAGAAGGAAAAATGTGGATCCTCAATTTTTCTATATATCTATAAAAGTGAGAATGTGTGTGTGTGTGTGTGTGTGTGTGTGTGTGTGTGTGTGTGTGAGGAGACTTCTCAACCTATATACTCAACAAATTTTTTATCTACAAAACTTGAAATTTACTTGAGTATTTTTTTATTTTTTACAAGAAGTGGACATAATATTCACATGTCTCAGTTTCTTTCCATTTTTTTTCTTTACTTCATTTTTTTTTTTTAAGGAATTTAACGTTACGTTTAATAGCTACGATATTTCCGGTTATATTAAGTAAGAATTCCACATTAATTGAACTATAATATTCATGTGTATTTTACGGCCAGGCAACGCCAGGCAGCCTGCTAGTATATCTATAAAAGTGGAAATATGTGTGTGTGAGGACACTTCTCAACCTATATACTCAACGAATTTTTGATCTACAGACTTGAAATCTATAATATAAATCTCAATCGTCAGTTTGTGTGAATGCATGTATGTATGGATGATGCGACTTAAAATTTGCTATATAGGCTATTCAGATGTGTGGAAAACTTTTTAATCGGATTTTCTCCAGAAAAAAGCGCTACTAAGGGGTCAAAATTGAAATTATCTTTTTGTCAATTGTTTCCTTACTATGCATGAACGACAGATTATGTTAAGAATAAGTAGGTTTGAAAACACTTTTTAAAGATCATGTGCATCTGAAGATCTGATTGTTATTGTACTTGACTTTAGGTTTTAGTTTCGATATCAGCTTGTCTATTTTTATTTACAAGAAGTGAACTTAGTAATTGTCTGTATTTTCGAGATGAGGTGTTTTCATTTATTGAGATTGTCGGACTGACTTCCTCATCTTGGTTGTTATAGTCACAACGTTTCGGCCGTTTTGTATTGAACTGGGGAACCGTTCTCGAAGCCAACCCTTTATTATTATTACGGGGGGTACCGTGTTCGGACTCCAGCTAGGCTTTGGGACATAATTGCTGATTCTCTGTTTTTAATGTTACTTTTCACTGCCTTCGTTCAGGATTGAACTCAGCAACTTTGATACAACATCTAGGACCACTTGGCCATATGTCATTAGGACAATTTTTAGCTGGTTTTTGTTAATGTTAAACCTATGTTGTTATTCAAGGTTTTCTCTCTCTATTAGAGGTGTCCAAATTGCATTTAGCTTTATGCTTCGTTTTCTCAGTAGGTTGTTATGTCCGAGCATGTGAGCTGTTTCTTTAGGTTTTCTCACTTTCCAGTTATTTATTATTTTTACTTCATCCCATAGGGGGCGATGGTCCCCCCTCTCCATCCAGACATGGTTAGCTATACCCGATTTTTCCGTCTCCCCTTTAGTTACCGCTTTTCGGTGTTCTTCCACCCTTACTTTGAGGGGGCGGCATGTTTCACCCTTGTAAACCTTTCTGCAACTGCATGGGATGGAGTATATGCAGTTTTTGGTCATGTTCTCCTCCATGCGGGGCTTCACTCATACCAGGTGTCGTCTGAGTGTTGACTCGCTCTTGAATACCGTCCTGATGTTGTAGGGGGCACATATTCTCTGAATCTTTTCGGAGATGCCTCGTATATATGGTAGGCAGACGGTTGGAGGTTTTTGGGTTTCATTCTCCTCTCTTATACTATTAACACGTCTGGTGGATAGTATGCTATTGGGGTAGTTGTTACGATGGAGGGTATTCTTCAACCTGACCATTTCTTGGTGGTATGTAATGGTGTCGCTACTTATTGTCTCTGCTCTATGTTGTAAGCAGCGTGCGATTCCATGTTTGATACTGTATGGGTGATGGGAGTTGAAGTTAAGGTATTGTCCGGTGAAGGTAGGCTTGCGATATACGGATGTCTTAAACCCATGCTCTGTGCGTGATATGAGTATATCAAGGAAGGCCAGTTGGTTATCTTTTTCTTTCTCCATTGTGAACTGTATCGATGGTCCTATTGAGTTCACATGGTCTAGGAGAGCCTGGATGTCTTCCTGATGGGGCCAGAGTATGAAGGTGTCATCAACGTATCTTAGCCACATGGTTGGCTTTAAGGGAGCTGAACCTAAGGCCATGTCTTCGAAGTATTCCATGTATATGTTCGCCATCACTGGTGATAATGGCGAGCCCATAGCTAGCCTCTCCTCTTGTCGATATAGGTCAGTACCCATTCTGAAGTAGGTTGTTTCTATGCAGAATGTCAGCATTTCCATTAAGTTTGGCAATGGTACACATGTGTGCTCTTCTATGGGGAGGTCCACAGCTAGTTTGTCTTGAATTACTGCTAGTGCCTCACTAGTTGGGACTTTAGTGAACAGACTAACAACATTTAGGCTTACCATTTGGTTGGTACTGATGGGTGCTCCCTTGACCAGTTCCGTGAAGTGGGCAGAATTCTTTACATGTGTTGCTGACTTGCCTGCTAATGGGTTTATTATATCCACAAGGTGCCTGCTCAGTAAGACACTTTATCAAATCTCCATTACTAACGATTACCACGATACTATCCCATTGATTACTGTACACACAATAACCCTTATCCCCGAGTGTCTTCCAGGCCTTGATAAGTGGTGACCTCCATGTAAAAAAAAAAGGCACTTTGTGTGTGTGTGTCTATGTGTGAGTGCGTATGTGTGTGTGTGTGTCTATGTATGAGTGCGTCTGTGTGTGTGTGTGTGTGTGTGTGTGTGAGTTTATTTCCAATGAACTCTGAAATGGCTGGGCTGATTTTTATGAAATTTCACACAAATGTAATTTATGCGTCTGGTAATGTCATTAGGTAGGTTTTGTATCAGAATGCTTTCGATAAGTATCGAAAATCGATAATCGAAAATCGATGATCGAAAAAAAAAAATCTGATTAAAGAAGGAACAATCCGATTTTGACCAAAGTTGACACACCTCACAAATGCATTTGAGAAATTTTACCACGACACAAGCAAAAGGCCCCTGGCATAAAATCAACAGCAGGTTTTTTGATGAGCAGGGGTGTGTTTGAAACGAATGTTTCTGTTTAGAGCACAGCTGAACCATGATACTTGACTTTTAAATTTTAAACTTAAATTCGAACCATTGTCTATAATATAAATCTCACCTGTCTGTTTAAATTTCTGTATGTATGAATGTATGTTTGTATGTATCAAAAAAACTTTTGACAGAGATGACGGATTTTCATGAGATCAGTTATTCAGATACATGGAAACTTTTTAATTGGTTTTCCTCCAGAAAAGAGGGTTACTAGGGGGTAAAAATTGAAAAATTGCTATGTTGGAAGAGTCATCGGATTTTTATCTGTTTGTTAATTTTTTCCTGACTGCATGAATGTATTTCCCCAAACATTATATAAAATACATAAAAAAAGATTATATATGCAAATCGTATAGATGCAAAAAAATTCGGGTTTATTATATATATGTATATATATAGATTTTGTTATTGTTGTTTTTTCAAGCGATACATTACGGTTAATATTGGCTCCGCCTCGGAGCTCATTTTTTGATTTACTTAGAAAGTCGCCCTTTTTAATTTGGACGTATATAACATTTTTTATTTATTTATTATTTTTAAAACAGTAATCTACGTACATGCGTGTTTCGAGGTCATTACCTCTCGTCAGCGTAGTTCAACTGTTTCTAGGGATCGAACCTCAGACCATGTTTACCACAGTCCGGTGCCTTAACCGTTAGGCCATAATCCCTAGATTAATTATACTGTTTATTTTTTATCGCTTATAAATTTAGATTTTGTTATTGTTGTTTTTTCAAGCGATACATTACGGTTAATATTGGCTCCGCCTCGGAGCTCATTTTTTTTATTTACTTATGGCCTAACGGTTAAGGCACCGGACTGTGGTAAACATGGTCTGAGGTTCGATCCCTAGAAACAGTTAAACTACGCTGACGAGAGGTAATGACCTCGAAACATGCGTGTACGTAGATTACTGTTTTAAAAATAAATAAATAAAAAATGTGTGTATATATATATATATATATATATATATACACACACACACATATTATATATATATATATATACACACACACATATTATATATATATATATATACACACACACACATATTATATATATATATATATATATATATATATATATATATATATATATATATATATATATATATATATATATATATATATATATATATATACACAGTGACGCCAAAAAGGATGTCCGCACTTGTCATTTGAATATTAAATGAAAAAGTAAAATTATAGAGTAGTAAAAGGCGGATCAAATGAGGTATAGGTTGTTTAAACAGTTACATTCAATTTAGCTTAAATTTGCGGTTTTTGAAAAAATGACAAGTACAGACTTTCTTTTTTTGCGCCACTGTATATATATATGCATATATAAATAAAAAATAAATTATATGGAAGTAAAAAAAATATTTTGATGTAAAATAATTATATATATCTAAAAAAAAAATTATATATGTAAATTGTGTATGTAAAAAAATTATATATATATGTAAAAAAATTATTTAGATCCAGAATAAAGGACATTCTAACAAGCAAAAAAAAAAAAATATATATATATAAATAGTGTCCCAAAATGTTTTTTGAAAAACAAAAAAGAAGTTTATCTCCCTCGTTACGATTCAAACTCATATCGTTTAGCAAAACTCAATTATTTGCCCCTTTTTTTTTCTCATTGTTCTTATTTACAATGCCTCTCCACGGGACAGAGTTAGACACCAGGGTCATTTTTTTAATGTGGAGAAAAGGAACGAAAATAAAAATTGTCTCAGTCGTGAAGGATTTCTCCTCCACCGACAGAGAACAAGAAATTGAAGTACAGATACTACACTTTGAGGTATTTATTTGCTCCCCCACTGAGCAAATTAGGCACAAGGCCGATTTTTAATGTGAGGCGTGAAGGGGAAATGGGGACCAACTCCCCGGGGAGTAGGGGAGCTGGATAGTGACAATTGGTATGAAGGGTTGCCCCTACATTGACCAAGGTCTTATATGTGGGATTACCCCACATATGGTCTTTGCTTGCAGTATCTGCCGGAACAGATGGTATTTATTTGCTCCCCCACCGAGCAAATTAGGCACAAGGCCAATTTTTAATGTGAGGAGTGAAGGGAGGGAAAGGGGGGACCAGCTCCCTAGAGGTGGGAAATGGGAGCTGGTTAAAGGTCAGGCATGTGGGGTTGCCCCCACATCTGGTCTTTGCTAGTCATAGCTTGCAGTATCTGCCGGAACAGATACTACACTTTGATCTTGTCCCCGAAGGCAAGACGACTTTCAACTAAGAAGGGCAAGTAATGGTTATAGTAGTGTTATGTATTGAGGCCCTACGCCAGCGAGTAGAGATTAAATCAGCTAGTATGAATTTCAAAAGTGTGTCATTTAGTTATTATTTTCTGTTTGGTTCAGGAGAGATGTGGTTGGATATTGTGTAACATTTGTTTTATTATCGATTATTCATACAGGCATTTTTGCAGAAGGTATCCATTGTCTCTAAAAACAGAAGGGGATCCAAGTTTTGAGCCTATCCAATCTTGTCAAATATTCATTTGACTTTATTCTTTTTTCTAGTTTTCTTGTTTTTTAGCGTAAAGATGAATCCCCGTACCGGCAGTTCCTCATCGTCCAGCCAACACTAATGGATAGCCAGTGTCATCCCGAGGAAGGCATCTATGGGCTGGTCACAGATGAAATATGGCAGCATATTCACGGACAAATAGAAGACGACTTTCAACTCAGAAAGGTAAGTAGTAGTAGTAGTGTTATGTATTAAGGCCCTATGCAAAAATTAAATCAGCTAGTATGAATTTCGAAAGCGTGTCGGTTAGTCATTTTCTCTTTGGTTGTTTCCCGTTTTTTACTCGTTACTTAAAGACAGATTTTGATAATGAATGCAAAATTTCCTTAGTATATAATTGGGGTGCTGAAAATACACTTGGTCCACAAAAAAAACAAAAAACAAATAAGTTAAAATGTTTATTTACACTCGAAACTAAATGTAACGTGAACGATTATAAGAAACAACAGTTCTTGTCCATAATTCTCCCTATATTTAAAAAAAACAAAACAAAATAAAGAAAAATCTGTCTTGATGTACATACCACTATCGGGCGAGTGACAGTGTTGTCCGCCATTTTGAAAATAATTTAAAAAATATAAAGATAACTCAATAATAATTTAAACTTGTGTGATTTTTCTTGTAATGCCTATGAATTCCCATTAATTGCTTAAAAATGATTTTCTTTTTGGAAATAAAACTACTTGATTAATTTACATGATTTTTGGAATATGATATTTTCGTTCTGTCTGTCATGAGTACGTACATCATACAGATTTTTCTTTTGTATAGTGAGGAATTATGGGCAAGAACTGACACCTTAAATGAATGTATGATGTATTCCTTGCAAAAACTTTCGACAGAGGTGGCGGATTTTCACGAGATCGGTATCATTTTGAAGCTCGACCCTTCAGACGACAAATATTGAAAAAAATTGGTCAAAAACATTAATTCCTTCACTCTCAACTGGGCACTTTTCTACAGGGAGGGGGGGGGGGGGCTTTTTTTTTTTTTTTCCCCCCCAATATTTTCGAAAGTCATCCCCTCTTTTTAATTGTCTAGCCTCAATTTAAACATTCGTCACTTTTGGTTTAGCGAAGGGCGTAACAACTAATGCATCACTTTTTTTTTTTCCACTTTCTTTTCCTACTTGCGGTATGAGTTCAAACCTGTCTATTACCACTTTTTTTTTTTTTTTGCGCTTGCAATTTTCCTTTTTTGTTAAACCAACACCCTAAAACCAATAAATAAAAAACAAAAATAAATAAAAAGTAAATAATTAAAATCAAAAATCAATAAAAATAAAAAAGTAAATAAAAAACAAAAAAATAAATGAATAAAAAACAAAAAAAAATGAATAAAAATAAAAAATAAATTTAAAAAATTAAAAATAAAAGACATTTTTAAAGAAATCAGAGTTAAATATTTACACACACACACACACACACACTGTTTTATTTTTATATATAAGAATACAGGATTCACTCCTAAACTGATCATTATAATTTTTTTTTTTGTCCTTCAACTATCCTTAGGCATATTGGTTGTTGTATGGAAAAGAAAAGAAAAAAGTTACTGACTCCGTAGGTATTTTCATATTCTTTCTTTTCCACCTTCACGTCACGGGTTCGAGCCTGCCTGCCTACTACAACTTTTTTTTTGCTCAATACACACCTCCAAACACTTGGGCAATGCCAGGCACCCAGGCTAGCTTCTTCATAATTGAGAGTACTGAATGTTCCGGTTGATGTAACCTCCAACCTTCTTTAGTACATACATTATACAAATTTTTCTTTTTTTTTTTTTGTATAGGGAGAATTATGGACAAGAACCAACATTCATTCATAATTGGGGGTGCTGCAAGTACACTTGGTCCACAAAAAAAGCAACAACATCAAAACAAAAAAGCTAAAAAAAAAAAAAAAGTGAACAAAACAAATAAGTTAAAATGTTTTATTTACACTCTAGACTTAACATGAACGCTGAGAAGAAACAATTACTAGTTCAACATTTTTTTTTTCTATAATCAAAATTGTTATTTCTTTTCTTCTCCGGCTGTGACCGCTGCACCTTCTCCTGCTTCAACCTGTTTCAAAGCGACCTCATCAGCCTCAGCCTTTGTACGGAAGCCGCGGAAGGTCTCCCATGGGGTGCTGTATTCAAACTTACGAAACTCTTGGGTTAACTCCAAAGGCTCGATAACGACACGCTGGGCCTCATCATCATAACGTACCTAAAAAAAAAAAAAATAAATAAAAAATAAATAAATTAAAAAAAATATAAATAAATAAATAAATAAAAAAATACAAAAAAAAAATAAAAAATAAATAAAAATAAATAAATAAATAAAAAAAAATAAATAAATAAAAATAAATAAATAAATAAAAAAAATAAATAAATAAAAATAAATAAATAATAAATAAATAAATAAAAAAAAAAAAAAAAAAAAAAATAAAATAAAAAAATAAATAAATACAGGGTGACCCCCCCAAAAAACGGGCCCCAAAACTAATTAGGCCTTAGTGTTTTGTCCGAATGAAATGAAACTTTGGTCATAAGTAGTTTATTATATTTAAAACATCACATCAAAACACAAGGGTCTTTGGCCTTTTTTTCTCCATTCTACAACATGTTTTAGATGGCCTCCATTTAGCTTTTGTTTTTTTTGGGTCACCATATATATATATATATATATATATATATATATAAATAAAAATGAACTAATAAAAAATAAATAAATACAAACAAACAGATAAAATAAATATAAAATAAATAAAAAACAAAAATAAATAAAAAGTAAATTAAAATCCAAAATAAATAAAAATAAAAATAAATAAAAAGTAAATAAATAACAAAAAAAAATAAAAATCCATAAATAAATGAATAAAAATCCATAAATAAAAATAAATAAAAAATAAATAAATAAAAAACAAAAAATAAATGAATAAAAATCCAAAATAAATTTAAAAAATTAAAAATAAAAGACATTTTTAAAGAAATCAGAGTTAAATATTTACACACACACATAAACATCTGTTTTATTTATATATATATATATATATATATATATATATATATATATATATATATATATATATAAGAATACAGGATTCACTCCTAAACTGATCATTAAATTTTTTTTTTTTTTGTTCTTCAACCATCCTTAGGCATATTGGTTGTTGTTTGGAAAAGAAAAGCTAAAAGTTACCGGCTCCCTAGATATTTTCGTAGTCTCTATTTTATGGTTATTGTTTTGAATTTATGAAAAAAATTGGTTCACAAATGGGGGCCCAACTCTAATAAAGATCGACAGAGGATTATCTCCCTTCTATCGTTGAAATCTTAAGGGTGTACAATGTTTGTTTTTCCTACAATTAGAGGCTCCCAAATGCTATTAAAAAATCTAGGCATGGTCTGCTTAATAAGTTTTCTTTTTTAGCATATCTGCTGCCTCCTTGTAGCCTGATCCTCTACCTTGCATTCCTGTCAATTATCTTGATTAATACAAAAATATCCACAGAGCCAAGTATGGATTTGAAAATGACTCGGCCAATTTTTCTGAAATTTCACACGAAAGTAAGTGATGTGTCTGGGACTGATCTTCGATGAAATAAAATTTGAAAGGGAGATAATTCCCTGTCGATCTTCATTAGATCTGGCTCCCCTTTGTCAACCAATTTTTTTCACAAATACGAAACAATAACCATAAAATAGAGACTTCAAGAATACGAAAATATCTACGGAGGCAGTAACTTTTCTCTTTTCTTTTTCCAAGCAGCAACCAATATGCCTAAAGACGGTTATAGGCCAATCTGACTGAAACGTTTAACAAATAACTCAAGATGAGAACAATAGTCCGATCAATGAAAGTAATTTAAACAATCAGCCCTCATCTAAAAAATTCAAAAATTTTAAGTAAAAATATGTCGGCAAATTCAAACGAACATTTTGCATTTCAATTTGCTGATATATTTTTGTACGTTTTATTCATCCAGTCGAATAAAGAGTTTACTCGTTAAAAACCATCCTTAGTGTATGATCACTATTTCCTGTTAACTTCAGTTTATGTGACCAGCAGTTAAAGAGTTTATCGGTTAAATATTTTCATGCAGACAGACACACATCTGTTTATTTATATATAAATCATAGACCTCCAACCTCTGTCCCACCAGCACTATGTCACATCCCTGTGTCTGTTTTACAAATATTTTGATGGGAGTGAAAGAGAGAGAGGGGTGTGAAAGAGAGAGAGGGGGGTAAGAGAGAGAGAGGGGGGGTAAGAGAGAGAGAGAGGGGGGGTAAGAGAGAGAGGGGGGGTAAGAGAGAGAGAGGGGGGTAAGAGAGAGAGAGAGAGAGGGGGTAAGAGAGAGAGAGAGAGGGGGTAAGAGAGAGAGAGAGAGAGAGAGGGGGTAAGAGAGAGAGGGGGGTGGGTAAGAGAGAGAGAGAGAGAGAGGGGGGGGGTAAGAGAGAGAGAGAGAGAGAGTGAAGGAGAAAGGAGTTAAAGAGAGAGGGAGTTAAACTAAGAAGGTTATTTCTGCTGAGGTGGTTGACTATTTCTCTATTTAATATGGATTTCAGCAACTTACTCATGACACACAGGAGACTTATTGGTCTGTACTGAGAGGGAGATGACTTATCACCTGAGTTCTAAAATACAGGGCATACTGATGAGATTTTCCAGGGTGTTGGAAAGCACTTCTCTTGAAGGCAACACTTAAACAGTTTCGTAAGTATGGGAGCAAGTTCTGGTTGAAGCTTTTTTAACACTATAATTGGGATGCCGTCAGGGCCAGTTGCTTTACTGGAATCAAGGTTCTTGATTAGCTTGGCGACCTCATGCACAGATATTTGTATGTTACCTAGCGTGTTCTGTGTTATAGGAGGAAATATGAGGAGATGATGGCCTTCGTCGCATAGGGTAGAATTAGCTGCAAAGTTCTTTGCAAATAGTTTGGCCTTGTCTGATGCTGACGAGATGACCTCTGGTCCATTGAGAATGGTTGGGATAGAACGCACACTTCTGTTCAGGATCCTATTTGTTATTTGCCAAAACTGGTGGGAACCAAGCCGCTGATCAGCTACTTTGGATTTAACAGACTGGGCATATAGCTCTCTTGCATTTTTTATTACTCTTTTACAGTGGTTGCTAGCGTTCCTGAAAGCAGCTTTAGTCTCAGTGCATCTATTACGTTGGTAGCTATGGAAAAAGTGATTTCTGTGCGCGATAGCAGCAGCACATTCGGGGGAGAACCATGGCTGGCTGTTAGGTTTTTGTTGGAATTTTTTAGATGGTATGAATTGGTCTATGCCTACAATTAACCATTCAGTCAGATCTGATACTATAGAGGACACATCCTTTTTAAACATGGAATGCAGAGGTAAATCAGATATGAATGTACGGAAGCTATCCCAGTCAGCCATAGAGTATCGGTATACAGTACGGTGGAGGGGTACGTCTGGGGACTTATTACATTTCATTTTTATCTTAACTGATACGACGGAGTGGTCGGAGGATCCTAGAGGAGAAAGAACGGAACATGAACATAGCTCAGGGGAAGTTGAGAGAAAAAGGTCTAGAAGGCTTGCATACTGACCTGTAGTATCGGGCACACGAGTGGGCTTGCGAACAATCTGAGTGAGGTCATAAGCAATGGCAAAATAATGACAGAACCTGCCCTCATCGTCTGTCTTATTTGAGTGGGTCAGCCATTCCACGTTTTGGACTTTGAAGTCACCACAGATGTGAATGTTACCCGAGGGATGTGCAGACAGGATATAGTCTATTTTCTCAGATATACTCTTAAAGATAGTAACTCTGCTGTTATGGGGCCGATAGAGGGCAAATATAAATGCAGTGGTGTTAACAAGTGCAACCCGGAAGCACATATAAGGTAAATTAGGATCTTCTCTAGAGATATCCCTGCTACACGGGAAGCTATCTTTAATGTATGCACATATTCCATGCCCACAGCGATCTTGGGGGTCAGATTTAGATGTTAAGTTAGAATATCCGTTAATTATGAACTCATCTAGGGAAGTGGTCGGCCCTATTTCAGTTTCGCTTAGGAAGAATATGTCCGGTTTTGTCTCGTGTAACTGGGTTTCAACCTCTGGAAGGTTGGAACGTAGACCCCTGATGTTGGAGAAGGAGACATGGTAGTAAGGGTCTACGTTGGAAGATGGGGTTCTAGGTTTATTCGAGTTTTTTTTCTGGAGATATTTCATGTTGAGGTTTTGGAATTTGTGGAACAGGGTGGCATACTTGGTTGAAGCAGGATAGAGAGGGAAAGTAAGAGAGAAAAGGACAGGAAAACATAACACACATATATGCATACATACATACACAATACATAATAAACATACACAAGCCTACACACATGAATATACATACATGAATACACACACAGATAATGTTTTATTATATAGAAATAATATTTGCCTCTGTGTAACCACTGAGTGGAAAGTCTTTCCTAAAAGGGTGACCATCAAATCCATAATCTGTGAGGATACGACGGAGATCAGGATGGTTGGAGAAGAAAACGCCATACATGTCCCAGATCTGAAATGAGAGCGAGAGGAAAAAGCGTAATTAATTAAAAAAAATATATAAGAAAAATAAAAGAAAAAGAAAAAATAATAAAAAAAAAGAATACAAAGAAAAACAGAAATAAGGTAAAAACAAATGATTTTTTTTTTAATTTCAAAGAAAAAACTAAAAATAAAGAAAATACAAAGAAAAACAGAAATTAGGTAAAAACAGATGATTTTTTTTTAAATTTAAAGAAAAAACTAAAAATAAAGAAAAGAATACAAAGAAAAAACAGAAATTAGGTAAAAACAGATTATTTTTTTTTAAATTTCAAAGAAAAAACTAAAAAGAAAAAAATAATAAAAAAAGAATACAAAGGAAAACAGAAATTGGGTAAAAACATTAATTTTTTTTTAATTTCAATGAAAAAACTAAAAAGAAAAATTTTTTTTTACATTTGAAAACATTTTCTAAAATTGTCAGTTTTAAAAATTAAGTCAAATCTCAATAAATAAAATAAAGAAAAAACAAAAGGAAAAAGAAAAAATACAAAAAAGAATACAAATAAAAAAGCTAAAAAGAAAAAATTAAAAAAGAAAATAAATTCAAATAGGCAAAAAATAAAAAGAAACGCTTTTTTGTTTGCGTTTTCAGCATTATCACGTATCTGTAAAACTGAGGGGACATTAATTTTAAATTAATTAAATTAAACCTCATTAAAAAATCTCAGTACTTCTATACTGAGCGAATCGAAATATTAAATTTTAAGTAAAACATATAGTACTACGTAATTGCTATAACACAAATAGTAACATATCCAAAAATTACGAAAATCGATAAAGGCAGAAAAATAATTATTGGTACTTGTACAGCTTAATCAAGACATTAAAAAACGAAAATATCAAAAAGAAAGTTATATTGTACGTATCCATTATGGAATGAAGTTCTTAAAAAAAAAATTTCTCTTAATTTGATTGAGTAGTTTTTTTTTCTTTTTTTACAGCGGAAAAACATGTTTTTATGACAGCACGCTCAAGGTAGCCATGTTTAGATTTTTAGAACATGCCACGGTGACATAACTGTCTAAACTGCTGACACCCACCCTCCTCATTTTAATTAATAGCTTTTCTTCCTAAAAAATCGAAACATGGCTACCTTTTGATTGATATGAATTGTTTTTTCGCAGTAAAAAAAAAAAAAAAAAAAAAAAAAATTACTTGATGAAACTAAGTGAAATTTTTTTTCGATATTTTCATCTTTTTAATGTCTTGATTAAACTGAGAAGTACCTAATTATTATTATCTAGTCTGGTGCGCTGCAGCATCTGCTGTGGTTGTACAGTTCGAAGCTGGAATTGTCTATCAGGATGCAGGCCCAGGCAGGTGATAGGTGAGGCCTAGGTTTGTCCAGTTAGATTTCGCGTTTAAAGTCCGACGGAAAGGCAAGCCTTCATGGTCAGAGCCAGAAAGGGACTCCAAACCAGTTTTTTTGTCAAAACTGGGACTCAGATTTTTGTATTTCGTTGCTTTTCTCACAGACGGATTCTACATTATAACATTTTAATCAGTCAAGTTGGAAACTGTTATGGCTGATGGGTCAGAGTCGAGGGAATATGCGGCCGATGAAAGGGTATAATGGCATCTAATTTGATGAAAAAAATGTTAACAAAATTTGCAAACGGATCTTGTATTCTTTGTCTGCTTGCAAACTTTCAACCGACTGGGAACACTTTTTTTTGTTTTGCAGCCATTTATTGTTTTATTGCGATTCTCGTTGTTTTTCATTTGTTTTTTTTTTTGTTTTTTTTTTACTTTGTTTTATTTGTGCATTATTCTCTTTCAGATTTTTTTTTTTTTTTTTTTTTCTACATAGTCTTCCGAAGAAAAAAAAAGTAAAACTTTTAACCAATGAAATCGTCTGATGATGACAACCTTTTATCTAATAAAATAATAGCGTTCTGCGTCTAGTCTGATGCACTGCAGCATCTGCTGTGGTTATGCAATTCAAAGCTAGAGTTGTCTCTTCGGGAACAGGCCTGGGCGGGTGATAGGGAAACCTAGGTTTGCCCACTTATCAGGGTTCCTCTCTCAGCATTGCAAAGTCCGACATAAAGGCAAGCCAATATGGTTGGAGCCAGCACAACTGCAGGAGTTGCCGGAAAGTTGTTGCAGTGCTTCATCATCCACCTATTGGGACTTCAAACCCGATTTTTTGTCGAGGTTTACTCTCTTAAGCAAAGAGGACATAGAGCACCTCTTCTGAGTCGGCACTGCTTTTTTAATTCCAGTTGCAAGTGTAGATAAGTTCAGGACAACTAGAGACAATGCCGAGATAAGCGGAGAGCACATACAGCGATTAGTATTCCCAAATGGTCACCCATTTGGCACTTAACTTCGGTGATCAAGCAGGGAACCGGTGTGTTAACGTGATTTTTTTTTTAAAATTCAATTTTCACCCCAAACAAGGCGCAGTGCCACTTTGAAGTAGGGGTCTACTATCGGGGGACATAAGTTGCAGGGATATTATGAAGGGAGATGAGCAGAAAGATGTCTGTTCACATTACACTTGAACTTCTGCATGTCAGTACAGTTGGGAAAGCAGAATCCCGGAAGGGAGTTCCAAAATCTAGCAGTTCTGGGAGCCTAGGGATCTCTATTGTGAAGGGGTGGAATTTATTTGCTTGTCTGGTTTGTTGCGGGTATTCACGTCGAGGGGTACAAGTGCTTGTAGTTCATCAGAGCATTCACCATTAGAATAATTGTAGAACAGGCAGAGGGATGCAGCATTTCATCAGTGGGACAGAGGCTGAAGAAGATTATGCAGTATATGCCCTTTACAAAATAACGGCTCAACTGAAAGATGGTAATTAAGTGGTTAATGACACGGACTAACAATCTGGGTATAACAAGTTCAAATCCATTTCGTTCCACAGAAACGTTTTCATCAAACGCACACTTGACCTTATGTCGCACCTCCTGAAGAGAAGCTAAGTAAAATAACAGTAAGGTAAGTAAAGTAACAGATTCCACAGAAAAGAAAGAGACACCTTTCGATACGTCCAATTTTCACAATTGGAAAGGATTTCACAGTACATTGTGATGTCATAATATAATCTCCCTCCCCCTCTCTCTCCTCTTCCCTATATATAATAAAAAGAAAAGAGGTGCAGTTTTTTCCCTCTGGACCAAAATACTGTAGGTTTTCAACAACAGATGGCACATACAAAAATTTATTAGGTTTACACTATTAACCGTTACCTTTTTAAACTATAGAATGACTTTATAGGCACATTAATTTGTATTATTAAAACATTACATTTAATTCTGAGAGTGACATCATCACGATCGCAGATATACAGTAGCTGTTGTTTTTCTCTCAAATAAAAAAAAAAAAAAAGTACTACTCTCACTACCATTCGACATTGGATGGAGGGGGGGGGGTCATTAGGATCATATATGAAGTTTCGCCCTAATTTTCTGGCTCATATTCTTATACACACACCATAGTCTTTTCTTATATCTATCCCAAAACGTAATGATTTCTCCCTCCTCACATTTCATGTAATCTCATTGGCCGACAAGTACATATTCTGCCATTCCGGAATGCATGAAACCTCATTAAAAAAAAAAAAAAAAAAAAAAAAAAAAAAAAAAAAAAAAAAAAAAAAAAAAAAAAAAGAACGTTTCAGAGATTGAAACAAACATGGCTTCCATGATTATATTAGGTCATCATTTCTGATTAAATACCCTGATTACAAACTTCGGAAAAGATATACTTCCCCTGTAGTAACTTACTTTAGTAAGAATGAGTTACTATTTCCTTACATTATACCTAAAATACCATTTTCGATTCTTTCATTTTTTTTTTTTTTTATATGTGCATCTTCTACTTATTTTTAACTTCTTTTTAATCTATATATATATAAAAGGCAAAATGTGTGTGACCATTTTGTGTATGTCTTCAAAAGGCTTTTCTCGCACACGGTTCCGATGTCGTTACGATCGCTTACAACTGTTTATATGGGTCCTAAATAATAATATGTACGATTTGGGAAAGCGCGTCGCATCTAGATTTATTCACGTTAACTTTTACAAAATTATTGCTATTTTGGCTTCTCGCATGTTGATGAAGCTTTTTCGTATAAAAAGCGAAACTAATTCAAAGTTAACAAGTCGTCGGCATTGCGCCGGGAAATGTCCAGAAGCAATCAGCTTTGATCAATGTTGTACATCAGACAATTGCTATTCAATCTGGACAATTGGGAGCTGGTTTCGCTCTCCCCAACATCTGTTGGGAAAAAAAAAACAGTCAAATTTGGGTAAACAACTGCGTGACTTCTATTTGACCTTCTTAATTAGGTCAAATGGAAGCAGCAAAGTTAACTTTTATTGCGCACGCCTGTTTTTATAGTTCAATAAATAAATTCAAACCTGTGTATGTTGTAAGTCGCGGTGGCCTAATGGTTAACGTCGGCCTTTTATTTTTTTCACATTAATTTCCAACTCAAGGGTACGGGTTCGATTCTCATACTTACCTACCAAAACATTTTTTTTTTTTTTATTATTTAACCCCCCCCCCCCCCAGTTTTGATTTACCTCAAGACACCCGGGCATCCCCCGCTAGTATATATATATATATATATAAATACAATGTTGTTTGTTTTACATTACGAAATTGTTTCAGTAAAATTATATTTTCTTACACAGACTTTTAAATATATGTTTTTGCAATTACATATTTATGCAAAAACTGCTTTCGTTTACGAATACCTTCCGTTCGGAAAAAAAAAAAACCCAAAAAACATTGGTTTATTACTTATTTGTCGTGTTATTTGACGAAAAAAAAAAAAAAAAAAATCAGAATATTTTTTTTTTTTTCTTTTAAATCCCGTTATTTATTTATGTGAGTCTTGCTCGACAACGCCCGGCGGATGACGGAAACCACCGGATTTTACTTTGCATGCTACCACCGGGCACCCCCGGTTAACGGGTTCTGCTAGTTAAATTACAATTTACATCATTCCATTCTTCTAACCAGGCGTCTTATCATTCTCCCTTTGTTTACCTCATTTGCTATCCCTCTCACCATCTAGAACATTCACGTGCAAAACCTACAAGGTTCTTAAAGTTTTAGTATTAAACGCAATGTGAATACTTACTTCTCGTTCGTACCAATTGGCGCCAGCGAAGACGGAACAGATAGAATCAATTGGTGTCAATTCATCAGTGTAAGTCTTCACACGGATGCGTGAATTGTATCGAAGCGACAGCAAGATATAGACGATCTGAAAAAAAAAAAAAAAATTATACAGTATACAGGGTGGAACGATAAAGTTGTCGCCCATAAGAAAACAACACTACAGCTTTATTTTAAAACTTTTATCGAAAAAAATCAATTCAGGTAACTTGATCATGTAATAGAGCTGACATCTATTCAATGTAGCCACCTTCAGCCTCAATCAACGCCTCGATAGGGATCCAGAATTGAAAGCATGGTTTTTCCACAAGCGCCAGTGGGAGCTTGGCATTCAGGCTGGCTTTAGCGTTGTGAGATGTCATGTTGGTGATGTTCTCAACGTATGACCAAACGAAATAATCCAGTAAGTTCAAGTTGGTGTAGGAGGGAGGCGCAGTGAACGAAGGGTAAAAAGTCATAGCACTCCTTCTGAAACCAAGCCTGGGTCTCTTTGGACTTGTGAGCCGGTGCTGAGTCCTGTAGCCACACCCAGGGTCTGCTAACAGCCATCTAATTGCATCAGGGAACACTCCCAGACACATCAAGTACCTTTTTTATTTTTATTTTTACATAGGCGTCACCACTTATCAAGGCCGATAGGCCACTCAAGGATAAGGGTTAAAGAGTGTAGAGTAGTCAAAAGGACAATATAGTAATTAATAGTAATGGAAGTTCGGTAAATTTGTTAACTTAAGTGGAACGGCTCATCAGAAACTTGTTCACATTGGACTTGAAGACAATCATATTATAGACAGCTGGAAAGCAGGAAAACGGAAGATAATTCCACAGGCGTGCAGTTCTAAGAAAGAAGCTTTGATCATGGAATCTATGTTTAGGTTTAGGCACAGATTAAGAGTGGGGAAAATTATTGATAATGTTTCCAGCTAGTCTAGTGTTTCTTGTGAAAGTTTGGCGAGAGGGGACCATAGATTGAAGCTCAGTCGAACACTTTCCATGAAAATTAGTGTGAAAATTTAAAAAAAAAAAAAATTGGCCCAGCCATTTCAGAGTCCATAGGGAACAAATTCACACACACACAAAGTTCCTTATATATATATATATATATATATATATATATATATAGCAAAAATGGTAATTAGTAAAAACCTGGAGTGCTCAATACTATTGCAGAGCAAATATGTATTTTTTAAAATCATTATTATTATTATTTATTAGCTAAGCAGATAAAACGGTAATAAAAAAGAAATATATATACGCACACACTATTATATATAAGGAACTTTGTGTGTGTGAATTTGTTCCCTATGGGCTCTGAAATGGCTATATATATATATATATATATATATATATATGATTGTTAAGATGGATGAAATCCGACAATATGAAAAATAAATTAGAGGTAGAAGGGCCTGAACTCTCAACATTTTGCCCGATTTTTGCAGGCTTTTTCAAGAGGGATGGTTATTATTATTTTCTCTAATCATAAAATGTATATATGTATATAGGCATCTAATTTACATAAGAAAACATGCTGCTCTCCCCCCCATCATTATATATACCCCCCCCCTCGTCAATGACCATCCCTCTTGTAAAAGCCCGCATAAATCGGGCGAAACATTGGGTGTTCAGGTCCCTCTACCTCTAATCTATTTTTCATATATATATATATATATATATCAATGGCTAATTTTTAGTTTCATATTTCCTTTTTAATATTGATATATGATTTGTAAATCTATTGGAATTAAAACTATTTTTTTTCTAATCATTTTTTCAAGTAAAAAATTAATTATGACTTATGGATTGAATTATCAATCCCTTTCATTAAAAATTAAATACGAAAAGTATTAGAAATATTCAATGTCTCCATTCAGTCTCGAAAGACAAAGGATACCCCCTGTAGGTGCAGCTGTGCATGTAATTGTGTGGCTTATGCAATCCCCAACCACACCTCTCCTGAATCAGCACTGCTTGAGTCTAGTGGCAAGGAGAAGTCCAAGAAAACTGGATGAAATTGTTGCAATACACAGTTAACTTTTTAAATATATACTATATTTCTATGTCAGCATTGTTTGATGCCGAGATAGAAATATAGTTTCAGTATATATTTAAAAAGTTAACAGTATATTGCAACAATTTCATCCTTGTGGTATCTGTGTTTTTCTGGGGTGATTTCTTTCTGGAATGATCTATAAATAATCTACAATTAGTAAGATTTTTTTTATATTTTTATTTTTTTTTGCTCTTATGACTTGAAAAGAATTCCATTTCTTCTTGCAACTTTGGCCCTTTTCTTTGGAGGCTTTTATGGATTTATATGGTTCTCTGGTGAGTTATTTGTTATACCATTCAACGAAATACGTGTAAGACATACCATGTATCAAATAAAATTTTATGAATGTGATTATATATTTCACAATGGCTGACTTCAACGTGCTCTCATAAAAACATATTTTTCTGCTGTAAAAAAAAAAAAAAAATACTCGATCAAATTAAGTGAAATTTTTTTTTTGAGATCTTCAGTCCAAAACGGATACGTACAATATAACCTTTTTTTCAATATTTTCATTTTTTAATGTCTTGATTAAACTGTACGAGTACCAAATATTTTAATGATATTTTTATTAATACTTAAATAATTTAATAATATTTATTTTGATTTTATTTTCAAAAATATTCAAAAAATATTTTAATGGTATTTTTATTAATACTTAAATAATTTAATAATATTTATTTTGATTTTATTTTCAAAAATATTCAAAAAATATTTTAATGATATTTTTATTAATACTTAAATAATTTAATAATATTTATTTTGATTTTATTTTCAAAAATATTCAAAAAATATTTTAATGATATTTTTATTAATACTTAAATAATTTAATAATATTTATTTTGATTTTATTTTCAAAAATATTTTAATGGTATTTTTGTTAATACTTAAAAAATAATGTTTATTTCGATTTTATTTTTAATATTTCGACACATTTTTACTGGACATAAAGAATATGATTTTCAAGGCCTTTTAAAGAAATTTTCCATATTTTCAAGGTAATAATATATAAATAAGGCCTTTTCAAAGCAAAAGTCAAAATTCAAAGACTGCTCGAACACTATAATTCACTCTGTCAACCCCGTCATAATATATGATTCACTCTTAAACTAATGAACTGATCATTATGACTTATAAAACATACATTCCAAGCAACACGTCAACTACATTTTGTCTGTAAACTTTGCCTTATTTTTTTTTTTGGGAAACCTTTACCTCAAAACGATATGTCCTGCAGGGTATGTCTACGCCAGCAATATCAACAATGTTCAGATACTGTGCATTATGATGGTCTTTCAAGAAGGTCATCACAGGAATGATCCCCTCCGGATGAATGAGTACCTCAAGCTCATTGTTATACGTGAGCTGAACTTGTTGGACGTATTTGGGAAGACAGCTGCCGACATATTCACCAAAATCGTACAAGGTCGATCGGAGCAACGGATTATCGGGCTTCGTAGTGGCTGGAAAAATAAAAAATAAAAAAATAAATTGTGATTTTTATGTCAGACTAAAACCCGAAAGGTCGTCAAATTGATTTAAAAAAAAACAAAAAAAAAAAAACGGTACGTGTTTAGTTTTTTTTTTTTTTTTTTTAATCAAGACATTAAAAACTGAAAATTTGAGAAAAAAAAAAATTATTTTGCATACCCGTAATGAAATTAAGTTCTCATAAAAAATATTCACTTAATTTGATCAATTTTTTTTTTTTTTTTTTTTTTTTTTTTTACATAGGAAAATCAAATTTTAATGAAATCGACTGTCTTGCAGCTTTGAAAATTGCAGTCTTGATGCCCTGTAAAAATCTGTGTGGAAATATTAAAAATAAAAATCGAAATAACTACTATTACATTATTAAGCTGTATAAGGAGGTTGTCATAATCAACAGCCAAGAAAGTATTTAACAAACAGGAAGTTTAGAATGATGGACGTACACTAATTGTCCGCTTTCTTCTCAATTCATTAAATAGGGCTCAACTTTGATTTTCTGAAAGCGGTTTTATAACTATAATATTTTTTGAAGGGATTTAAAATGATACAGCATTATCACGCTGACACACCGATTCTGACTGGATCACCAAAGTTAAGCAACGTTGAACCTGGTCAGTACTAAATGGGTGACCATTTGGGACTCCCAGGTGCTGTATGTGCTCTCCGCTTATCTCGGCATTGTTTCCAGTCGTCCTGGATTTCTCCTTGTCACTGGGCTCAAGCAGTGTCGATTCAGGCGAGGTATGGTTGTGATTGCGCAACCCTTGCCTTACAATAACATATGCAGCTGCCCCTACAGGAGGTATCCTTTATTTTTCGAGACTGGACAGAGGCATTGAAATGATGCAAACTAAAAATGTACAAAATTTATTGTTAAAAAAAAAAAAAAAATAAAAATAAAAAATAGAATGAAGTAAAAAAGGTTCTCTTTCATTATAATAGCGAAAATGGAAATATTGAATTTCAAGTACCTATTTACAATGCCTCCCCACGGGACAGAGTTAGACACCAGGGTCGTTTTTTAACGTGGAGAAAAGGTACAAAAATAAAAATTGTCTCAGTCGTGAAGGATTCCCCCTCCACCGAAAGAGAACAAGAAACGGAAGTGCCGCACCTGAAGAACAGATACTACACTTTGATCTTGGCCAAAAAAAAAAAAAAAAAAAAAACAGTGCTATCTATGTAATTGTCATGTCACAGTAATGAAAATATCCAAAAATTACGAAAAACGATAAGGTAGAAAAATAATTCTTAACGAAAATAGTTTTTGAAGACAATTAGCGAGAATTGAGATTTTCAAAAAAAAAAAAAAAAAAAAAAAAAGAAACCAGAGAGTTCTAATTGTAAGAAAAGGGAGATAAATATTTTCAGAAAACTGAAAATCTTTTGCCAATCTAGCAAAACTTAATTTTTGCAAATTGTCTTCAAAAAACTGTTTTCATTAATAATTTTCTACCTTACCGTTTTTCATAATTTTTGGATATTTTGATTATTGCGACATGACAATTCAGTAGATAGCATGGACTTTTACTTGAAATTCAATGGGTACTTGTACAGTTTAGTCAAGACATTCAAAAATGGAAATATTGAAAAAAGGTTATATTGTACGTATCCGTTTTGGACTGAAGATCTCCGAAAAAAAAATTTCATTTAATTTGATTGAGTAGATTTTTTTTTTTTTACAGCAGAAAAACACGTTTTTATGAGAGTGAGTTGAAGTCAGCCATTTCGAAATTTGCTGAACACACCATGGGGAGATAACTCCATGTAAAGCGCTGATACTCTCTCCCCGTCTTTAATTCTTGCTTTTCTTCCTAAAAATCGAACCTTTTGCTCGGTATCGTAAGAAATTTGTTTTTCGCAGTAAAAAAAACAAAAAAAAAAAAAAAAACTATTTGATGAAATTAAGTGGAATTTTTTTTCGGAAAACTTTGTTCCATAACAAATACATACAATATAACCTTTTTTCGATATTTTCATTTTTTAATGTCTTGGCTAAACTGTACAAGTACCATTGAATGTTTCGATTTTAGAATTTTGCTCTGAGAGCCAAGAAACACTAATTTAGCTTTCACAATGATTATCTCCCCTGAAAATCAAACTAAAGTCAAAAGTATATAACCGACATAGAAGGAAACCCCAGAATTTTCCAAATCTAAACGTAACTAGTACATATTTCTATCTCTTCTCTACAATTATATAAATGCAACTGTGCATGCGTGTGAGACGTCGTTCCTTATAGACTCCAAAACGACTGAACAGATTTTCTTTAAAATTGACAGAACTTAAAAGTATAAGTCTGGGTTGGTTGGTTGGTTGATTGTTTTTGTTTTACGGCATATCAACCCTTTTCAGGTTATTTAATGCCAAATCCGGTGATTTTGAAGAAAATTTTTTTAATAGAATATATTTGTTTTTTGCAAGTCAGTTTCTATTCAACCCATAGTTGGGACCCTAACAGAGTGGACCTGGGAGCAATGGCAATTAAAGGGTGGCTCCACACTCCCCAGAGCCCGCAAGCTGGAGCCTCACTATCGGATATAGTTTAAGGTCATATCCAGGACCATAAGTCTGGGAGTGATCTTAGTTAAGTTTTGTCTCAGAATACCCCCGATAATTACCGATAATCGAAACCGTTATTTTAATTTATCATCGGTAAAGCCATTTTTTCCATGTCATCACTTAGCAACAATGATAGGACAACGGGCCATGAAAATTCTACAGTATGTAAGTTGATAGCGTTTTTTTATTTTTGTTTTGTATGACGTGGTCTGTAGGTTCAAACTCTGCATGTAAATTTCTTAATTTTTTTTCATTAACCGCAAAGAATTTTATAAGATTTGAAAATTTACATGTTTTTTGTTTTTTTTTTGCATGACATGGTTTGTAGGTTCAAACCCAGCATGTAAATTTCTTAGTGTTTTTTTTTTTTTTTTTTTTTTGTTAACTGTTTACATAAAATAATTTTATAAAAGAAACAGTAGGTTCTCTAGAGTGCAATGTAGAATAACATATTTGGTCTAAGTTACTGCATGGAGGCATGTGAAGCTTCCTCCAGGGGGATTTCAAAGATTTTGATGAAAAAAAAAAAAAAAAAAAAAAAAAAGAGTGTGAAATATTCATTGACCATCATTCAATCCCGGGCAACGTTAGGTCTCCCTGCTAATATATATAATCAAATTTTAGTCATTCAATGAATTTAAAAATTTATGATGTGAAATGTTTGAATTTCAAATCAAAAGATTTTTATTATTCTATGTAAGACATAAGATATTCCTATGTATAGGAATGTATTCTTTATACATTTGAAATACTATAACTCCTTATCCTATAGGATTTCGATGTCTACCATCTCTTCAGAGGAGAAAATATTAGCAAATAGGATAAGGAGTTATAATATTTCAAATGTATTCTTTGTCTTACATAGAATAATAAAAATCTTTTGATTTGAAATTCAAACATTTCACGTCATAAATTTTTTAATTCATTGAATGACTAAAATTTAATTTATTTGCTCTATCTTGTATATTGAGTATTCTTATTTAGGTGGGATAGTACTTATAGAATACTAGTGAGAGGTACCCGACGTTGCCCGGGTGTTTGGGGGGGGGGGGTTTAAAAAAAAAAAAAAAAAAAGATGTTATAAGAAAAAGACTAGCCCACATGCGGCGAGCGACAAATATTGAATATTTATCTTCCCGAAATCGAGCAAATTAAATAGACAGGCGAGCTTCATTGTTAACTATGAGATATTACGATTTATATGTGATATAAAAAGTTTTAAAAAGTTGTGAACCGACCGACCGCTTCTCTGAAAGAAGCCTTTTGTAGACACACAGAAAAAGCGAACACACATACATACATTTTCGCTTTTATACTTATAGAAGATTACTGCCAGTAATATTTTGTAAAATTTATAATCATAGGTTTCCATACCAGTTGATTGTTAGATAATTTTATTCTGAAGTATATATATATATATATATATATATACGGCATAATCGCGTTGACACACCGGTTCTCGTCAGATCACCAAAGTTAAGCAACGTCGTGCCTGGTTAGTACCAGATGGGTGACCATTTGGGAATTTTAGGTGTTGTACGAGCTCTCCGCTTATCTCGGCATTTGTTTCCAGTCGTCCTGTACACATTTCACTTGCCACTGGTATTAAACAATGTCGATTAAGGAGAGGTGTGGTTGGAGGTTGCGCACCTCCCACCACAAAAATTTCACGCGCAGGCACCCCTTCGTGGGTATTCATAGTCTGTCAAAGACTGAAGGAGCCCTTATATATATATATATATATATATATATATATATATATATACATACTAGCAGGCTGCCCTGTGTTGCCTGGTCGGATGATACGCTTAAATAACTCATGCAGATTACGTATTTATTATTATTATATAGACAATTCTCTATTGATTATTATATTGTACCTAATATATGGTAGTGAGATTAAAACTAAAAATAAGACTTGTGTGCCATCAGCTAGAATTGAAACTGAAACCTACAGCTTTCCACCCTTATTGATTAGCCTCTGAGTCACGCCCATACACACATGTATATAATTCACTTGTCCTTAATCCACGGAGTTAAATAAAAAATTCCTACTTTTCTTTTCAGGTGATGAGCAATAAAGTGACTCCTTCTAGAACTATGCAGTGTCATACCTGGGACGGACTGAAAACAAAAAGACTCGGCAAAAAATGGCATGATAGACTCTGCCGGTTTTATTTTGACTTTTACTAACATTGAAAAGTTGACTTCTTTTCAGTTAATTTAAAAAAAAAAAAAAAACAAAAAAAAAAAAGATAAAAAATTGATAAGATATATTTAAAAAAAATTTTTTTTTTAAATCTTACGTTTAGTTTCCGTGCTCTGGTACCTCGTCAAAGGGGCCACAATACGAGACGGCCTTAACGCTGAAATTGAAAATAATTTTTTTAAATGAGAAAAAAAAAAGTTTCAAAAGCAATTCCTGAAGGAAAATTGAAAAATAATTTACAAAATTAACTAATTTATACCTGTCAGCAGTGTTCCTAAAGTACCTGGCCATGTCGATTTCGTGAGCAGTGTTCATACAGTACCTGGCCATGAAATTTTGTGAGCAGTGTTCATACAGTACCTGGCCATGAAATTTTGTGAGCAGTGTTCATACAGTACCTAGCCATGAAATTTTGTGAGCAGTGTTCATACAGTACCTGGCCATGAAATTTTGTGAGAAGTGTTCATAATATACCTGGACATGTTGATTTTTTGAGCAGTGTTCATAAAATACCCAGGCGTGTCAATTTCGTGATCAGTGTTTGTACAGTACCTAGGCATGTCGATTTCGTGAGCAATATCCATAAAGTACCCAGGCGTGTCAAATTTCATTTCAACCCATAAAAAGCAGTGTTCATAAAGTACTCAGGCATGTCAATTTCATGAGCAGTGTTCATAAAATACCTGGGCATGTCAATTTCATGAGCAGTGTTCATAAAATACCTGGGCATGTCAATTTCATGAGCAGTGTTCATAAAATACCTGGGCATGTCAATTTCATGAGCAGTGTTCATAAAATACCTGGGCATGTCAATTTCATGAGCAGTGTTCATAAAATACCTGGGCATGTCAATTTCATGAGCAGTGTTCATAAAATACCTGGGCATGTCAATTTCATGAGCAGTGTTCATAAAATACCTGGGCATGTCAATTTCATGAGCAGTGTTCATAAAATACCTGGGCATGTCAATTTCATGAGCAGTGTTCATAAAATACCTGGGCATGTCAATTTCATGAGCAGTGTTCATAAAATACCTGGGCATGTCAATTTCATGAGCAGTGTTCATAAAATACCTGGGCATGTCAATTTCATGAGCAGTGTTCATAAAATACCTGGGCATGTCAATTTCATGAGCAGTGTTCATAAAATACCTGGGCATGTCAATTTTTATCTTTATTTATTGTTTACTGACTTTAACTAATATAAAAAAAAATATTTGTGAAATGTTGTAAAAAAAAAAAAAAAAAATGTTACTTAGTATTTGCAATAGAGAAAGTAACTATGATGAATGCAGTCACATATTGTTGTTACTGGTAAAAAAATAAAAAAATTATGTTTCAAAATTCAAAATTTACCAGTTTACAAGAGCAGATGAAGGCAAGATTTTTTTAAAAAATATATTTATTAAAATACAATTTAAATTTTCAACCCATAAAAATGGCTTCTCCAGGAAAATCCAGATTATATATCTTTTTTTCTTGTACGTGCCATGCTGGATTTAATTTTAATGTATTTAGTAAAATAAAAAAAAAACCCTAAACTTGTCTGGTCTTTAAAACCATTAAATTTTTGGTTGGTCAGTTGGTTGTTTTTGTTTCACGGCAAATCAATCCTTTTCAGGTTATTTAATGCTGAATCCAGTGATATTGAACAATTTTTTAAGAGTATATTTTTTTTTTTGAAGTCGGTTTTTATTTAACCCATAGTTGAGACCCTAACAGGTACTAACAGTCTGGGTCAGAGTGGACCTGGGAGCAATGGCAATTAAATGGTGGCTCCACACTCCCCAAAGTCCGCAAGCTGGGGTCTCACCATCGGATATAGTTTAAGGTCATATCCAGGACCAAATTTTGGTTTGTGTTTATTATTTTATTTTATGGCATATTAACCCTTTTCGCAAACTACTTTGGGGGGGGAAGGGATTTTTTTTTTTTTCCAGGACATAGAATTTTCTAATTTTCAAAAATACATTATAGCACTTTTTGGGTGGAAAATTTAAAATTAGCTGAAAAAGAAATAAAACAAGAAAAGGAAAGCACTCCAAGTTGGAGTAAGGGGGGGGTGATTTATCTGTTACTGTGTACATTGGGGGGCGCGAGCGGAAGGGGGGGGGATCCAAATCCAGTGATTTTGGAATAAGTTATTTAAATTTGTGTCAAACATTTATTTATCGTTTAGTTTGGTGATCTTATTTTACAGCATATCAACCCTTTTCAGGCTCAATCATTTCAGAGAAAAATGTTTTTGACTTTGCAGAACATGATTGAGTTTTGAAAATGGAAAGGAAAAAAAAAAAAAAAAACGATAACATTCATGTTTGGTGAATTTTCGACCAAGAAGAAAAAAAAAAAAATAGAAAGCTCGAAAACTTCCATCGCTATCAATTAAAATTGATTTTTATTTATTGCGGACTATTATCCTCATCTTTTCTTAGTTGTTTCACGACGTTTCGGCCAACTATTCCTCTGGCCTCCGTCAGGTGGTAACCGCGACGGGATAGGAACTTTGAATTTCCTAATTGCATTCACAGAGAAATAGTTGGCTGAAACGTCGTGAAACGATTAAAAAGATGAGGATAATAGTCCGCAATAAATAAAAATAATAAATAATACTCATCTCAATAATGATTTTCAATTAAAAATAATATATATACCCTTCGGTACGGACCCGACCATGGAAGATCAAATAATAAATAAACATGAATTTATAAGACCAAAAAATTCAACCTTGATCACCCTTCGGGGCCCGTGGCGCAGTGGATAGAGACGTTGAATCTCTACGGTTCCAGGTGAGAATTGTCTGAAGATAGAGGTTTCAATCCTACTCAAAGCCGGCCAGAGGCTTACTTGGCCAAAAACATGGTGAGACGACAACACCCACGGAAGGCAGTAACGAGATTCGGAGTTTCTATCCCGTCGTGGCTACCACCTGACAAAGGCCAGAGGAATAGTTGGCCGAAACAATAACTAAAAAAATGAGGATAATAGTCCGCAATAAATAAAATGAAAAGTTATAATTACGGCAACCCAAAAAATTGCATTTATTAATCAGGTTGAATAATTTGACCAAGTAATTATATAAAAAATTTTCATAAATCAATAAAAATATTTAAATTTCATGTTATAAGAACATTAAATGAACATTAATTGCAATTTTTACATTGCCATAATTATGAGAAAAAGGAACGAAACAAAATATTACTTAAACGAAAAAATATTTTGTAAGATTTTTGCTTTAAAAGGTTTGAACCCCCACCTCCCAGGTCCGAAAATTACCAAAAACTAGCCTGGGTGCCCGGGTGTTTGGAGGTGTATTTTTTGAGCAAAAAAAAAAAAAAGAAAGTGGTAGCGGCAGGTTTGAAAGAACATGAAAAAAAAAAAAAAAAAAAAAAAAAAAAAAGTGACGTGTTTGCTGTTGCACCCATCGCCCAGCCGGAAGTGACGTAGGTTTAAATTAAGGCTAGACAATCAAAAGGAGGCGATGACTTTCGAAAATATCGGCAAAAAAAAGCGATGCCTCCTTGTAGAAAAGTGCCCAGTTGAGGGTGAAGGAATTAATGTTTCTGACCAATTTTTCGATATTTGTCGTCCGAAGGGTCGAACTTCAAAATGATACCGATCTCGTGAAAATCCGGCGCCTCTGTCGAAAGACATACAAACATACATACATTTAAACAGACAGGTGAGATTTATATAATAGATAGCCCAATATTTTTATCTTTAAGACTATCAACTTTCATTCTGAGGCTACAGCTGCCCCCATTTTTAGCAAGATCAAATTTTTGATCCTTCTGTACTTTCATACAGGTAGCTAAAAGTTTTAGTAAAAATATGCTAGACTTTTGCCCTGGGCAATGGCAGATAACCTTGCAAGAAAAAAAAAAAAAATAAAACATCAAAAACCATAACCGACCAAGTTCTCTCTAATTCTCTTTCCTTTGATCTTGAGCACGTGGTACAATGGGGAAAAGGGTGACTGGTTACTTTTAATGCATCTAAAACCAAGCTTCTATTTTTACATCATCAATGCTCTGATCCCCATGTGGCATCAATTGAAATGAATGGCTTTCATCTTGGGGGAGGCTCTATGTTTTGACAAGCTTCTGGTCTTGACCTTACTCCTGATCTGAAATCGAACACATACATCAAATTTGTTAGCAAGGTCGTTGAAAAAATGGTGGAAACATTCTACCGCTTCAGTAGATATTTCACTGCTACTGCAATTCTCTACCTATATAAAAGCCTGGTACGTCCAAGGATGGAGTACTGTTGCCACATCTGGGCAAGAGCTGCTAGAAGCAGCTTACCCTGCCTTGATTTACAAAGTTCAAAATAGACTTTGTAGCCTAGTAGGGGATGCCCTTTTCTCTTCCCTACAACCTCTTTCTCACCGAAGAGACGTTGCGAGCCTGTCTTTGCTTTATTCTTATTTTCATGGCAAGTGCTCGTCTGAGCTTCAATCTATGATCCCCCTCTCGCCAAACTTTCACAAGAAACACTCATCTAGCTGAAAACACTATCAATAATTTCCCCCCACTCTTTATCAGTGCCTAAATCTAAACGTAGATTCCATGAACAAAGCTTCTTTCGTAGAACTGCATGCCTGTAGAACACTCTTACGTTTGTCTGCTTTCCAACTGATTACAATATGGTCGTCTTCAAGTCCAATGTAAACAAGTTCTCGATGAGCCATTCCCCTTAAGTAATCCAATTTACCAAATTTCCATTACTAACGATTACTACGATATTGTCCCATTGACTCTGTACACTCATTAATCCTTATTCTCGAGTGGCCTCTGGGCCTTGATAAGTTGTGACTCCTATGTAAAAAAAAAAGACGCTTGAAGAAGGAGTTAAAACTAAAAAGAACTATACAGAGTAATTTATCTTGCCTTTGGTAACATTTATTTGGGCGCTTCTACAGAATTGGGACGAGATTTTCGCAAACTGTAAAACTGAATTTCACATGAAAACAATGGTGTCTACGTATTCCTCATATTTTTAAGATGGGGTTTGTTTTACTGTACACACAGATTCGAAAAAGTTGTCAAAAAACAAATATATAACAAATAAATGTTATCAAAGGCAAGATAAGTTACTTTTCTACCAAACTGGACATGTTGTTTTTAGTGTTTATATTTAATGTAACATCTTTATTCAGCTCGAAAAACAGTGTTTATCGATGTATTGGAAAATTTAAAATGGCGGCCGACTCTATATTTAAGGCGGTAAGTTTGGGAAAATGAGTTATAAATGAAAAAAAAAACAGACAAAATACTGTTAGAAACTCGCTCAATATATGTTACCGTGACATAGGTTGATATATAGTCGGCGGGTTTTTAACAGTATTTTGACTGGTTTTTTATTTATAACTCCTTTTCCCAAACTTACCATCTCCGAGAGAGAGTCGGCCGCCATTTTGAATTTTCCAAAACATCGGTAAAAACTGTATGTTTTTCGAGCTGAATAAACATGTTATATTAAATATAAACACTAAAAATATATCCAGTTGGGTAGAAAAGTAACTTATCTTGCCTTTGATAACATTTATTTGTTCTATATTTGTTTTGTGACAACTTTTTCGAATCTATGTGTACAGTAAAACAAACCCATTTTTTTAAAATAATTCAGTCATATTCAGGTAATTTCGACTGCATAATTGTGAAGCTAACATTGTAATTTATTAGAATTGACAAAAAAAAAAAAAAAAATTAGTTGAAACCATTGTTTTTTTGTGAAAACTTAATTTATCGACTACAAAATCTCGTTCCAATAATGTAGAAGCACCTTTATTTGTTATATATTTGTTTGTTTTGTTTTTATCACTTTATTTGGTATTATTATACAAACACCGTGACAGCGTTAGGGTTAGGGTTAGGATTAGGGTTAGGGTTTAGGGTTAGGGTTTAGGGTTAGGGTTAGGTTTAGGGTTAGGGTTGGGGTTAGGGTTAGGTTTAGGGTTAATTCGCTGTCACGGTGTTTGTATAGTTTTACCATTTTGTCTCTATACTAATAACAGGCCGAATTTTCACGTTAAAGTCAATTTTTTAAAAATTAAATTGTTAGATGAAAGTACAGAATAGTTAACAAAACCCCTTCCTCACAAAAAATGATAACAGTAATAATTGTGTTAGTTACGTAGAGACGAGAAACTTATACGCATCGACACACGAGAAATGGTTACAATTCATGAATTTTAAACAAATATAATAAAATTCATGGAATGTATAAATAAAAGAATTGGACATTTTTTTTAAATCTAAATAAATTGAAACAACAAAAAAATGTCCTTAAAACAACCTTTACACGTGCGATGATCCAATGTTCAAAGGCGATTTTTTGTTTCTTTTTAATTGTTTGAAAAATAAAAACACGGGAAATATAAATTCATTGCATTAAAAATGAAATAAGTTTTTAAAAAATTAGATACAACGGACATACCTGCTCTTTTTATAAGGCCAATCGAGGCTGGGGCGAATAACCTTCGTAGGCAAAAAGCCATCTTTCACCTCCGAACGGTTTTCTCTCCAACCAAAAACGACGAACAGACAGACGCGTGACAGACGAAACTAATCGAGAAACAGAGAAAAAAAATAGGCGAAGATATTAGTTACGTCTTTCAGTCTTCATTTTAACGAAGTCTTTTTTTTTTTTTTTTTTTTTACAAAGGAATCACCACTTATCAAGGCTAGGAGGTTACTCGAGGATAAGGGTTAATGAGTGTACAGTAGCCAATGAGACAATATCAGAATAATCGCTTGTGGTGGAAATTTGGTAACTTAGATTACTTAAGGGGACGGTTTATCAAGAAAGAACTTGTTTACGTTAAACTTGAAAATTACCATACTGTAGTTAGCGGGAAAGCAGGAAAATCGTAGAGAGTTCCACAGGCATGCAGTTCTAAGAAAGAAACTTTGTTCATGGAATCTACGTTTAGGTTTAGGCAATGTTAGAGAGTGGTTTCAACGAGATGAGTGTTTTTCGTGAAAGTTTGGGGAGGGGGGTAGCATAGATTGGAGCTCAGACGAGCATTTGCCATGAAAATAACGATAAAGCAGAGACAGGTTCGCATTGTCTCTTCTGTGGGAAAGAGGTTGCGGGGAAGAGAAAAGGGCATCCCCCACTAAGCTACGAAATCTATTTTGAACTCTGTCAAGGCAGAATAAGCTGCTTCTAGCAGCTCCTATCCAGATGTGGCAATAATGCTCCATCTTTGTATGTACTTGGCTATTCACAGGTGCTTGTGTAGATTAGTGATGTTTTTAAGTGATGCATTTCAGGTGAAAACATTGGTGCTTACGTAGAACTAGATGGGCACTCGGCATTACCTGGTTGTGTACGTGCAATACGCTTAAACATGATATTTTAATTCATGCAGATTGAGTATGCCCGGCATTGTCCAGGTGTTTAGAGGTGTCTGCTGAGCAAAAAAAAAAAGTTGTAGTAGGCAGGCAGGCTTGAACTCGTGACACGAAGGCAGAAAATAAAGTAATGCGACAGAGGAAAAACAGGTGGAAAAAAAATAAAACTCTCTTACCGATGTGCCTAACGTGGTTGTGATATTATGGGCAGCCAAAATAACGCTTTTTATGCGACGAGGATTGAATGACATGCAAAAAATGTTGGCGAAAAAAATTACCCTCTCTGTAGAAAACTGCCCAGTTGAGGGTGAAGGAATTAATGTTTTTGGCCAATTTTTTTTATATTTGTTGTCCGAAGAGTCAAGCTTGAAAATGATACCGATCTCGTGAAAATCCGTCGCCTATATAAAAAAATTTTTGTGAGACATACATACATACATACATTTAAACAGACAGGTGAGATTTATATTAAAGACTAGCCTGGGTGTCCGGCATTGCCCGGGTGTTTAGAGGTGTGTGGTGAGCAAAAAAAAACTTTTAAAAAGAAGTAGTAGTAGGCAGACTCGAACCCGTACCACGGAAAAGAATGTGAAAAAAAAAATGTGACGTCTTTACTGTTGCGGCCATTGTCAAACCGGAACTGAAGAATGTTTAAATTAAGGCTAGTAAATCGAAAAGACGTGATGACTTTTGAAAATATCAGTGAAAAAAGCGATCCCTTCCTATAGAGAAGTGCCCAGTTGAGAGTGAAGGAATGAATGTGTTTCGATATTTGCCATCTGAAGGGTCAAGCATTAAAATGATACCAACTTTGTGAAAATCCATTGTCTCTGTCGAAAGTTTTAGGCATACATACATACATTTAAACATTTAAACACTATGTGTTATAAATAAGGGGAGACAACTCACTTTGAACTATCGAGATCAAATCAGCCTTGTAATGGCTACAATTGACTATTGAAATTGCAAAGGAAATCGCAAAAATAATGATTTTCTATAAAAAAAAACAAAAAAACATTTGATCAATTTATGTAAATTTTGGAATTTTTTTTTTTAATTAGATTTTCACCCTAAACAAGGCACATTGCCACTTTGATGTAGGGGGCTACTATTAAGTACACAGGCTACAGGGTACTAGTTGGGGAGTTGGGCTGCAAGATGTCGGTTCATGTTACACTTGTTCGAACATGTTTTCCCTCACATATACACACCCACATGTACGCACGCACGTACGCACACACACACACGCACGCATATACACAGCCTCATACACACACTCACATTCATGCGCATACACACACCCGAGCTGTGACGTCACTTCCTTTTAAGTGAAAACCAGACATGTGCATTCAGAACACTAACTCCAGTATAAAAGTCAACAAAACCTGTCAACTTCCCTTTTTCGTCCGGACCAGCGTTTGACCTGTTGAGTCGATGAACCGATCGTGTGCCCTAACGTCACTTTTCCTGCTACTGTAATATGGGATAAGTGCACGTACACTTTATACGCTTTCTCGCTCCATGAACTGGATTGACTTTCTCACTCTATCTCCCCTTCGGCTTTGGTCCATCAACACAAACATGTGCGCGACTCTCTACTGAGCTTAACCCTCTCTTTCTACAGGCTAGCTTGCCACTTCGCGTTTCTCTATTGCATTCCCCTTTCCTTCCATGCACGTAGTCGTCAACGGCCGAATGAACATGTGTACACCCAAGACTTTCATTTCTCAACAGAAAATAAACGACATGTTTATTTTATTCCAGCAATTGAGTTCTTTGTTTCCTTCATTCAATTCGTTTCATTATTTTTTCTTGTAGCGAGTTAGGGTATTTATATCCTGGTCCGCAACACACTTGAACTACTGCATGTCAGTACAGTTGGGAAGCAGGAACCTGGAAGGGAATTCCAAAGTCTAGCGGTTCTGAGGAAGAAACTACTGGAGTAGAAGGCTCTCTTACATTAAGGGATCTCTACTGTGAAGGGGTGAGATTTTGTTGCTTGTCGGGTTTGTTGGGGGTATTTACGTCGAGGGGGTACAAGTGCTTGTAGTTCGTCAGAACATTCACTGTTAAAGTACTTGTAGAAAAGGCAGAGGGATGCTTCATTTCATTGATGGATGACAGTTCAGGACCTATTAGGTTGGCGACTCTCTTTTGAACCTTGTCTAGGAGAGACTAGTAGCAGATGCACTGGCCCAAATATGAAAACAATACTCCATACATAGGCATATGGTGGCCTTATAGAGGTACAGGATACTTTCGGGCGTTGGTAGCTTTCTAGCACGGTAGAGAGAACTTACCTTTTTTGCAACAGTCCTGGCAATGCTCTCAATGTAATTGTTCCAACTCATATTTCCTGTGAACGTTAGGCCGACCGAGGAGTTTAAAAGATGTGCTTTCAGATAATGAGTCTTTGAATATTGCTATAGGTGGTAGAGAAGGTTTCTTGTAGTTATTGAAGGAAACAAGTTTAGTCTTGGCAGAATTGAATGTGACCATCCATTTTTGTCCCCATTCAACAACAGATTGGAGGTCATCCTCTAGTGTTTCTGCCATTTCTTTAGATATGTGTTCATTTGTTTTTTCTGTCATGGTGTCATCAGCATATATACCCATCTCACAGACAATTTTGTCAAGGAGGTCATTTATGAATATTAGAAATAATAGAGGTCCAAGGATAGACCGCTGTGGCACTCCCACATTTATATCATATTGTTTAGATGTACGACCATCAAGGACAACCTGAATTTTTCTCTTATCTAAGAAGGATTTAATCATGTTAAGTATTCTTCCAGTGATATCGTATGATCTAATTTTCCTGTCAAAAGCCTTAGATATGTCTAGAGCTACCGCTCTACCCTTCCCTGCTTTGTCAAGTGAATGTTATATATGCTTGGAGATTACAGTTAGAATGTCTGCTGTGGAACGGGCTTGCCTAAATCCATATTGTTGGTCGGTCAGAAGTTTAGCATCTATAAGGTGATGGACTAGAGCTTGGTTAATTATGGACTCAAATATTTTGGTGAAAAGTGGGAGGAGGCTAATGGGGCGGTAATTTACTGGGTCAGTTCTTTCGCCAGAATTCTTGAAAACTGGTACCACAGAAGCAGTTTTCCAGCAGGCAGGAAAACAAGATTCATTAAGGCATTTGTTGTAAAGTTTGGAGAGGATTGGTGCTACTTCGGCGGAGCACTTTTTTAATAGCACAGCCGGATGAGATCAGGTCCACATGTTTTTGAAGTGTCAAGATTTTTTATAATAGCATGCACCTGAGAAGACGTGATTTTCAGATTGTCTAGTGTGGCATCTGTCCACAAAGGAAAGTCCGGGAAAGGACGGTTAGCTGGGTCCAGTGTGGAGTTGGATGCAAACCAACTGGCAAGCATGTTAGCCTTCTCAGTTGTTGAGCAAACAACCTCATGATTGTTGGATAGTGGGGGAATTGTTGATTGCCCATTATTTACTACACTGTTGTAGATTTTCCAGAAGTCACAGGTTCCTAATTTCTGTGCTTCGATGCATTTTTTAGTGGTTTCAGTAAATTCTCTCTTAGCTGTCGCTATTTCTTTCTTAAAGTTACTTCTGGCTTCTATATACTTCTGTTTGTTTGAACCGGATTTATGTCGGTTAAAATCTGCGGTACGCGTGCTGCCTTTGCGCAATGGCAGCTGTACATGTGGAAGTAAACCATTGGGGAGAGTGGGGCTTGCTATAAAATATAGAATCTTTGTTTCGTAACAGGTACGAACATCATAAAGATTGGCGGAGGTCTATGAGTCCCCCACCCCCAGCTTTACATTCCACAATTTATACCTTTTTTTAAAAAAGATTTCCAGTAAATCTCATGGATTTGAAACTTAATTTTCAGATTCAAAAAAACAAAAAATTTTTTAAATTGAAATAAACTAATTTTATGATTTTTATTATCGGGGATCAGTTTTCAATTATAACCTTCTACTAAATTAAACAAAATCACACTACTTCCACTGTTGAGGTTCCTCATTAAATTAATGCCCTTTTCTATGCCCTGCAACCTCTTTCCCACAGAAGAGACGATGTGAAGCTGTCTCTGCTTTATCGTTATTTTCATGCCAAATGCTCGTCTGAGCTCCAATCTATGCCCCTCCTCACAAAAACACTCATCTAGCTGAAACCACTATCAATAACTTCCCCCATTCTCTTCCGTTTGCCTGTTTCCCACCTGACTACAACTTGGATGTTTTCAAGTCCAATATAAACAAATTCCTGATAAACCGCCCCCTTAAGTGAGACACTTTATCAAATCTCCATTACTAACGATTACTACGATATTATCCCATTGATTACTGTACACACAATAACCCTTATCCCCGAGTGGCTTCTGGACCTTGATAAATGGTGACTACCATGTAAAAAAAAAAAAGTGCCAGAAAACTTTCTACTCTAATAGTTTCTTCCCTCTAACAGCTAGACTTTGGAATTCCCTTCCTGCTACCTGCTTCCCTGACTGTACTGATATGCAGAAGTTTAAATGTAATGTAAACCAATATCTTGTTAATCTGTCCTTGTCATGATTCCAAATAGTAGCTCCTTACATCGAAGTGGCGATTTGCATTGTTAGGGATGAACGTGAGTAAAAAAAAAAAAATACCGGTTTTGAAGTCTGTCATTTTTTTTTGTTTTTTTTTTTGTCATTTTTTTTCTTTGTTTTTTTAGGCTTTTTTTTTCTTAGGTTTTTTTTTAGGCTTTTTTTTTTAGTTTTTTTTAGGCTTTTTTTTTAGTTTTTTTTTTAGGCTTTTTTTTTTTAGGTTTTTTTTTTTAGGCTTTTTTGTCGTCAATCCAAATTCTTTCTCCTTCTTTTTACCTGGTTCAGGATGTGAGGCAACAACAACAACAAAAACAACAACAACAACAACAACAACAACAATAAAACAAAAAACAACAACAATAGAAACAAAACAACAACAACAATAAAACAAAAAAAACAACAATAATAAAACAAAAACAACAACAATAAAAACAAAAACAACAAAAACAATAATTTTAGAATTTAAAGTGGGAGATCAGTTTTGCATATAAATTTAAAGTAAAATGATCATCTATTTTCGGACCATTTGTCCAAGTTTCATATATTTTTAAGGACATATAATCAGAATTTTAAAGCAGCAACCGGAAATCAAAAGTAGCAGACTGTTTTGACTAACCATACACTGAGTTTTTTTTTTTTTTTTTTTTTTTTTTTTTTAATTTTCTTGTTTCAAGGGTTGTTTCATTATTCTTCAGTTGGAGTGCTACCTCATTTTGATTCTGACGCCAGTTCGTTTTCATTCGGCTTTTTCCGTGTCGACAAAAATCGGTTTGGTTTGGCCTGGTTCAAAAAAGGCTGCCCATGAATAAATTAAAAATTAAATAAATTTTATTTATTTATTTATTTATTTATTTACTAGCCTGGGAGCCCGGCGTTGCCCAGGTGTTTGGAGGTGTATGTTGGGCAAAAAAAAAAAAAAAAAAAACCCAAAAAACTGTCAATTTTTTAAAACTTTGATCCCTGTTAACATTAATCCCTTAACATTTATTTTAACTATTTATTTTTAACTCAAATCAAGTTATTAAGTTAGATCCATCTCCAAGGAACCTATATCTAAAATTTCAAATGTTTAGATCCAAAATTGGCGGAGGAGTTTGGTAGAGTTCTCAAAAGTCAAATCGTTGAACTTTGACCCCTTAACAGCCAAATTTCTGGCGAAAATGGATTACAAAGATTTTCCCAAATCTCAGTACCCTGTATATCAAATTTCGAGTCTAATAGTCTGTAGACTAATTTTGTACTTTATACACTTCAGTGACTCTGCTGAAATAATAACGTTATTATTTAGAAAGCCATTCTTAACATGGGGAGGGGAGGGTGTTTATTCTTTACTTTCACTTAACAATTTAATAAGAAAAAAGAGGATATCGTAAAACTTGAACTTAACTTAAATGCTATTTTTAAAAAATAGCGCGGTAACAAAAGTGCATAAGCACCATTTATTTATTTTAATGCAGGATGTTATGTCAAATATTAATCCCGAGTTGGAATTTCACAAACACATTTTTTATTTATTTATTAAGCATTCTTAAAGACTTTTTGGTACTTGTACATTTTAATCAAGACATTAAAAAATGAAAATATCGAAAAAAAAAAAAAGAAGTTATATTGTACGTATCCGTTTTGAACTGAAGATCCCCGAAAAAAAAATTTACTTAATTTGATCAAGTAGTTTTTTTTTTACAGCGGAAAAACACGTTTTTATGAGAGCGCGTTGAAGGCAGACATTTTGGCTTTTTTCTTAATTTTTGTTTGGAGTTTAGAAACGCCATGGGGGGATAACTCCAGTTAAAGCGCCGACACTCCCTCCCTCCTCATCTTTAATACTAGCTTTTCTTCCTAAAAATCGAACCTTTTGCTCGGTATCATAACAAATTGTTTTTTCGCTGTAAAATAAAAACTACTTGATGAAATTAAGTGAATTTTTTTTTTCGGAGAACAACTTCATTCCATAACAGATACATACAATTTAAACTTTTTTCGATATTTTCATTTTTTAATGTTTTGATTAAACTGTACATGTACCGACTTTTTTAATATTTAATTTGAAAAAAAAAAAAAAAAGTAAGAAAAGATAAATGTTTTAAAATAAATAAGGCATATTTAAAATTTTATTGACATTTGAAAGCAGACGACTTGTTTGTTTCCGGTAATGTTCGGAAAATAAAGCGGAAGAGAAAAAAAAAAAAAAATGGCAAACCCAACGTAAGTTTTTATTTATTTTTATTTAGATTTTCAAGGCCATTATTTTTATATCACAGAAAAAAAAAAAAAAAGAAGAAAATAAAAAAAGCGAATAAAGTAAAAGTAAAAATATTTTTTAATGGAAAATAAAATACAAACTCATATTGAAAATTTTTAATACAATTATTTATTTTTTCAAGGCAGACATTTTTTTAATCCTTTGTTTGAAATTAAAATAAAATAAATTAAAATTGTTTGATTAATCAAACTTAAAAGCGTTAATTTTAATGATAATATATTTTCAAAAAAATAATTGAAAATATACAAAGTTCATTCAAATTTTTCTGATTAAAATCAATATTTTCGACATTTTTTACGTAAAATGAAAAAAAAAATGAATTTTCAAATCAGCGGTTTCATTAAGTTCCGTTCGTGCTTGTTTACACTCAGGTCAGCTGATATTTAGGCTTGATGAATTTTAGAGAATCAATTTTAAATTGGAAAATGATTTACTTAAAAACAAGGTACTGGTTTATTGGCTTTCGTTAAGAGTCGCACTTCTTTGTTTAGAAAGCCATTCGGCGGAAGTGACGTCAGACAAATTTTAAGGTACGGATGACCAACACTGTATAAAATGTAATTTTTTTTTTTTTTGTAAATATTACCTTACGCTACAACAGAACACCCACCACTCTAATTTGTTTTGTTTTTTAGGGGTATTCACTCCCCGCTTCCTTTCCCAATGTAAACAGAAAACAGTAAAAATGTGAAATGGCATTCTAATCGGTAAATGTCGGCGCGTTACTTATACAAAAACGGTTAATTAAACTGCAGAATCACCTGTTAAGCCACACAAGTTCTATAATTGACCCCCCCCCAAAGAACGAAATGGAAGTCACCACTTATCAAGGCCCGGAAGCCACTCGGGGATAATGGTTATTGCATGTACAGTAATCAATGGGATAGTATCGTTGTAATCGTTAGTATTAGAGATTTGTGAGTTAGCTAGTATTGTGAGATTTGTGATTTGTAAGTGTCTTACCTAAGGGGGGGTATCAGGAATTTGTTTATGTTGGACTTGAAGACATCCAAGTTGTAGTCAGGTGGGAAACAGGCAAACGGAAGAGAGTTCCACTGGCATGCACTTCTAAGAAAGAAGCTTTGTTCATGGAGCCTACGTTTTGGTTTTGGCACAGTTAAAGAGTGGAGAAAATTTTTGACAGTGGTTTCAGCAAGACGGGTGTTTATTGTGAAAGATTGGTGAGGGGGGACCGGGGATTGGAGTTCAGACGAGCACTTGCCATGGAAGTAATGATAAAGCAAAGACAGGCTTGCAACGTCTTTTCTGTCGGAGAGAGGTTGCAGGGAAGAGAAAAGGGCATCCCCCACTAAACCACAAAGTCTATTTTGTACTCTGTCAAGCCAGGATAGGCTATTTTTAGCAGCTCCTGCCCAGATGTTGCAGCAGTACTCCATCCGTGGACGTACTTGGCTTTTACATAGATAGAGAATTGCATCAGCAGTGAGATATCTTTTGGAGCGGTAGAAGGATCCTACCATTTTTCCAGCGACCTTGGCAAGAGACTTTTGTAAACTGCTTGTGAAAACTTTGTTTTAGATCAATTAAAATGCATATGTAAGACCCCCCCCCCCAAGTTCTATAATGTATTTTTTTTAAATTTTGTTTTAAACAACTTTTTCTTCTAATTTTAAATTGTCCGCCAATGGTAAAAAAAATATTTGAAAATTCTATGTTCTGAAAAAAAAAATCTTTTCGACATTATCCCCCCGCCCACACTTGGAGTGCTTTTCTTTTCTTCTTATTTTATTTCTTTTTCATATAAATTTACATTGTCCACGGAAGATTCGTACACCATGTGAGGAGGCAGTTTGCTACGCGAAGGCACATTTAACTACCGTCGTTTATGCTACCACGCGCGTAGCGTAAACGGAAGCTGTAAAATGGCAGAAAATAGTTCCTGGGTTCAGGGGTTAATACCATGCAAATGGTAAATTTGCGACGGGTTTGATTATCAGATTCATTGTCAGTGACCTCGAATACCCATAAAAAACAAATTAGAGTGGTCGGTGTTCTGTTGTAGTGTAGCACTATATTTACCGCGATTTTTTCTTGTATGAGAACTTTAGGTACAGCAATTCTTTTTTGACATGCCAGCTCGCCAAAAAGTACGCCACGCGCCAAATTTCATTCCGTCAGAAAAACAACTTTCTACAGAAAAAAAAAACTTATTTTTACATTTTTATCTAGTGAATAAACATAAAATTATATATAAAAAAACCATGTTTATTATTTTTAAAATCCAACAATGGAGTTGAAGTCAGTGTGTGGGGAAAATAGAAACGGACATACAAACGACCCACCTGTGAAGCGCCCCGACAGGAAAAAGAGAAACCAAGATGGTGTCTGCAGTATTTAACAGAAATGGTCTCATGTGATCTTGCGAAGTCACGCGTGATTCATGTGGGTGAATGTAATATAAAGCAGGTCGCTTGGAGGAATGGGGGAATTTTTTTGTTGTACAGACGGTAAACAGGTGACGTTACAAGACAAACAATTACTCGGTGCATTCGAACGAGTAAAGGAGGTTTCATTTCTACAATCTATTTCGGCATGACGTCACGATTTGATCCTAAGTTGATTCCACTGTTTGATGGCAGCAGCCCTGAACAGTCAGTACAGGAATGGGAGGGAAAGGCAGAATTGATATGTCAGCTCAGCAGTGTGAAGCGTCTGGAATGTGTGGTCTTAATACGCCTTGCTGGGGGTGCATACGCTGTATACCAGCAGCTAACAGACGAAAAGAAGGCAGATTTCACCTGCATCAAAAACGCCCTCTACGCAGCGTTTGCATTAGATCCGGTTGCTGGATGGAAGGAGTTTATGGCATGCAAGGAGACGGTTGATGTTTATCTTGCAGAACTGAAGAAGCTTGTGGGCCTGTTTGGAGGAATGTCAGACAAAGGCCTGGTGTGCGCATTTATTGCAGAATTGCCCACTGATGTGGAGGATCTGCTCCGAGCCTCATCCCAAGTAGACAAGATGGACATCTCGGAAGTATTAGCGCGGCTGTGGGTGATACTAAAAAAGAGCCCAGAGACTGTGGACCGCACAGCAGCCATACAGCCATCACAGGGTGGATCTCAGGACCTGGGCATAGTTACAAGCTGCTACAAGTGTGGTGGGCTCAACCATTTGACCCATGATTGTCTCTCGTCACGCTCACTGACTGGAAGGCTCAACGGGCCTTAGTGCTACAAGTGTAAAAACCGGGGACAACTGGCGCGTTCATGTCCGGGGAAACGGGCAAGGGGGGGAAGCTACAGCACCAATTTTCTCCCCAGATCGTCACTGAACAAGGTACTGCCCGCAATGAGCATGCATATTAACGGATGTGAATGCCTCGCCCTTGTAGACACTTGGTACAAGAAGAGAATTCCGGTGCTAACTGTGGGTGGAGGATCGCTGGCCTCTTGCAGGGTGAGCTTCATCAGCACAAGCATCAGCGACGGGCCTGCAGTAGCCATGCAAGGCCTGGTGGTGGACAGGGAGCTGATTGGGTATGACCTACTTCTAGGGATGGATTTGATTACACAGCTGGGTGGAATCACTGTGGACTGCACTGGCAAGATAGAGTTCTCCTGACATGAGAAATGTGTTTGCGCTGCAATTACCCTGGATGAACCTGACTTTCATGCGGAGTGCAACAGCGAAACCAACACGTGGACAGCATCTTGGAAGTGGTCTGGCGATCAACCACCAATATCCTTACAGAACTGACTATCAGGGTAACCCCCTCCAATGAGGCTCAGGGGGCAGTATGAAGAAGAACTGCAGACTTGGATCAACAATGGTTGGCTGCTTCCATACCCAGAGGATGAGCTCAAGCCCCACCGAGGACTGATTTCCCTGATGGGCATCTTACAAGATAGCAAACAGAAGGACTACCATGAGCTTAATGAACACGTCGACCCATACACAACAAGGGCAGATGTTTGTGCGCTCAAATTAAGGGAGTGGCAGCAGTAAGGGTCGGATGTGGCAGTTCTGGATCTGCGCAGGACCTACCTGCAGTTATGCATTGAAAAAGTGCAGTGGCCATTTCAGACTATGGAAGTTAAAGGAACTCGCTATTGTTTGATCAGGCTAGGGTTCGGTCTCAACATGGCATCAGGCATTATGACGGCAATTATGCACGCGATCCGGCAACAGGATGAAGCTGTGTGTCAGGCAACATCATCTTACATCGACGATATCTTTGTAAATGAGAGCCTCATGTCTGACCAGTCAGTCAAAGAGCACTTCGAGAACTTTGGACTGACATGCAAGGAACCGGAGCATCTGCTAACGGGGCAAAAGTACTTGGCCTGCACCTGAGTGGTAGCAAGGAGGGGCTCTACTGGAAGAGAGATGGTGACGTTCCGGAAGTCCCATTCAACATCACTCGTCGGAGCGTTTTTTCTGTTTGTGGAAAGCTGTTGGGTCACTTCTCTGTGTGTAGTTGGTTCAGAGTGGCAGTGGCAGCCATAAAACATCGTGCCACATCTGTATCATTGGGATGGGATGATAAATGATGATGTCACGCTCCTCATGATGCCATGCTCCTGAGCATGCTGGCAGAAACTGTGGTCAGGGTGACTTGTGACGACCCTGTGCGGGGGAACTGGTGCGTTAACAGGAACGAGTTCATGATCTGGGTGGATGCTAGTTCACTAGCCCTTGGGGTTGCTTTTACGGTTGATAATAGTTGTGGTTGATAGTGAGTGGCACATGGCAGAGAGTGGGCATGGATATCACACATTATGGTGGCAATCACTTCCTCGCCCTCATCGATTGTGGACCTTCTACATTATTTGCCAGCTGTCATCTGTGTTCTTTGAAAGAGGTGTGCCCGAAGAGATGCTGACGGACAATGACCTAACTTTCTGCAGTCGGCAGGTAAGGCAGTTCCTGAAGGAGTGGAAAGTGTGGCTGTAACTGTGATGTGCTTATGTGCCGTGAGAGGAGCCATTGCAGCACTGTCTCAGAAGCCGTATATTGGTACAACATCATGACGAAGGATGGTGTCTCTCCAAGAACAGTGCCTGCAAACGCAATCTACCAATGACAAGTCCGAGAAAAGAGAATCTACCTCAACAGAGAAGTCACCAACAAGGAAGGACGGGAGTCATAGCCACCAGGGGATCCTGTCTGGGTGAAGCCGCCAGGAAGCCGGTGTACTGACAGATATAAACGGGGCCAAGTGATCAATGTCGTGAGTCAGCAGTCAGTCATAGTTGACGGTGTGCCCCATCATGTAAGGGACCTGAGGCCGGCGACACAGTTGCAACCACTACTGGACAATGGGAGTGACTCTGATTCTGAGGCCAGTGGGCCATCGCTCTGGTTTGCGCCATCCTCATCCTCATCGAGCAGCGAATCCGATATTAGTAGCCTCTCAGGAAAGGCAGAGTTCTTCGGCCCTCAGACTGTGGATGAGAGCGCAAGTGAACAAGAGGCCTGCACAGTCCCCCTTCGAAGAAGCACCGAATGGAAAAGAGTGCCACCTCCCTGCCATTTCTGTGATCATAAGATCAGGGGGGATGTGGGGAAAATAGAAACGGCCATACAAATGACCTACCTGTGAAGTGCCCACGTGTCTGCCTGTCATGCGCATTGGACAGGTAAAGGAGAAACAGTCTCATGTGATCACGCGAGATTCATGTGGGTGAATGTAATATAAAGCAGGTCGCGTGGAGGAGTGGGGGAATTTTTTCGTTGTACAGACAGTAAACAGGTGACGTTACAAGACAGACAGTAACTCAGTGCATTAGAACGAGTGAAGGAGGTTCCATTTCTATACAATGTTTTCGATTGTAAAACAAAACTAATTTTTTTGATAAATCTCTGTGTGGCGTACCACTGAATTATTTTTTTCTAAAGAATAAAATTGAATAAAGTTTATTTTTACAAAAAATGTTTAGACATTTACCTATCGAATAAGCATAAAAATATATACAAAAAAACATGTTTATTATTTTTAAAAAATCAAAATTTTTCATCGGGGATGAAGTTGGCTTCTTTTTTTTTTTTTTCTTAAACGAAACTAATTCAGCAGTATGGCCAACTCAATTTTATTTGATAGACTCATATATAATTGTGTTGGGATTACTGCTGAATTATTTTTTTCTAAAGAATAAAATTGAATAAAGTTTATTTTTACAAGAATGTTAAGATATTTATCTAGCAAATAAGCATAAAAATATATATAAAAAAAACATGTTTATTATTTTAAAAATAATTCAGCAGTACGTCAAACACAATTTTATCAAACCAAAGTCAGTTTCGTTTAAGAAAAAAACAAGCCAACTTCATGCCCAATGCATAATTTTGATTTTTTTTAAATAATAAACATGTTGTTTTTTTTCATATATATTTTCATGCTTATTCGCTAGGTAAATGTGTAAATATTCTTGTAAAAATAAACTTTATTCAATTTTATTCTTTAGAAAAAATAATTCAGTGGTATGCTACATAGAGATTTATCAAAAAAAATTAGTTTTGTTTTACAATCAAAAACATTGACTTCAACTCCGTTGTTGGATTTTAAAAATAATAAACATGGTTTTTCATATATAATTTTACGTTTATTCGCTAGATAAAAATGTAAAAATAAGATTTTCTGTAGAAAGTTGTTTTTATGATGGAATTAAATTTGGCGCGTGGCATGCTTTTTGGCATGCTGGTGTGCCCCCCAAAATAATTACCCGTTTAGCTACCTCCCACACGTGCCACAGTTTTACCCCCCCCCCACCATATGTAACATGATGAAACTGTAATTTCATTTAATATTATGATCCTAACTTTTTTATCATTTAAAAGAAGAAGCTTCAAATAAACTGCTAATATTTTTCAAAATATTTTTTACAGCAAGCAAAAAAAATGAAAATACGAGACAAAAATCGTGTTTACATTATCGATTGTTTAAAACAACGTTCCTATGTAGTGACGTTTTGGAAGCAATAAACACCCATGTTTTAAAAATCTAGCAAAAATCAAATAATAGTCATATTTTCCTGAAATTTTCGATATTCATTCATTGTTAAATAAGCTTACATAATAAAAGTAGGTTTTATTTGAGGAAATATATATATTTTTTAGGTGTCCTATCCCCCCACCCATATTTCATGTTATGAAAACTAAACAAAATGTAGGTTGATAAAAATTCCAACATTTTGTAAAGCTAAAACGATTAAATAATGAAAAAATAGTTATATATATATATATATATATATATATATATATATATATATATATATATATATAATGACTAAGGATCGGTCGAAAATTATGTGCTTTTGAAAGAAACATTCTTGTTTTTTTCAAAGGACTTTTTGTATTCCTACACGTCAACACACAGGAAATAAATACAGAAAAGATATAAACATTAATATATTTTTCATATTGATTTTTTATTCATACATATATGTGTGTGTGTGTATATATATATATATATATATATATATTTTTACACGGTGGTCACCACTTATCAAGGCCCGGAAGCCATTCAGGGATAAGGGTTATTGCAAGTACAGTACATTAGTGTGGAGATTTAATGAAGTGTTTACTTTAGAGGGCGGTTCATTAGGAATTTGTTAACGTTGGACTTGAAGACATCCAAGTTGTAGTCAGGTGGGAAGCCGGCAGACGGAACAGAGTTCCACAGGCATGCAGTTCTAAGAAAGAAGCTTTGTTCATGGAATCCACGTTTTGATTTAGGCACAGATAAAGAGTGTGGGAAATTTTTCACTGTGTATTCAGCTAGATGGGTGTTTTTCGTGAAAGATTGGCGAGGGGGGACCAGAGATTGGAGTTCAAGCGAGCACCTGCCATGGAAATAACGATAAAACAAGGATAGGCTCACAACGTCTCTTCTGTGGGAGAGAGGTTGCAGGGTAGAGAAAAGGGCATCCCCACTAAGCCACAAAGTCTATTTTGTACTCTGTCAAGGCAGGATAGGCTGTTTTTAGCAGCTCCTGCCCAGATATGGCAGCAGTATTCCATCCTTGGACGTACTTGGCTTTTATATAGATAGAGAATTGCATCAGTAGTGAGATATTTTCTGGAGCGGTAGAAGGATCCCACCATCTTTCCAGTGACCTTGGCAACAGACTTGATGTACGTGTTTCATTTCAGATCAGGAGTAAAGGACAAACCCAGAAGCTTGTCAAAACACGGGGCTTCTCCTAGACGAGAGCCATCCATTTCAATTGATGCCAGATGGGGATCAGAGCATTGATGATGTAAAAATAGGAGTGTGGTTTTAGATGCATTAAAGGTAACCAGTCACGTTTTTCCCCACTGAACCACGCGCTCGAGATCAGGGGAGAGAGAATCAGAGAGAGCTTTGTCATTTACAGCCTTTGATGTGTTGCCGTAGATGGTCGTGTCATCAGCATAGATGTCAACGAATGATTTAAGTATGTGTTTAGGGAGGTCATTGATGTAGATCAGGAAGAGAGTTGGGCCCAGGATTGACCCTTGAGGGACTCCAGCATTAATACTGCAGGCCTCCGATTTTTGTCCATCGACCACTACTCTTATGAGCCTATTAGAGAGAAATGATTTAATGATTGAGAAAACATTTCCAGTTATACCGTAGCTGGAAATCTTGTGAAGTAGGCCCTTATGTCATACCTTGTTGAAGGCCTTTGATATGTCAAGAGCAATTGCCCTAGAAAGGAAGCCTTTGTCAAGAGATTCACTAATCCTGTGAGATATAACTGTTAGCACATCTGCGGTAGATCTTGCAGAACAGAAACCATATTGTATGTCACTAAGAAGGTTGTTTCTGCTGAGGTGGTTGACTATTTCTCTATTTAATATGGATTCCAGCAACTTACTCATAACACACAGGAAACTTATTGGTCTGTACTGAGAGGGAGATGACTTATCACCTGAATTCTTAAATACAGGGCATACTGATGAGGTTTTCAAGGGAGTCGGAAAGCACTTCTCTTTAAGGCAACGCTTAAACTGTTTTGTAAGTATGGGAGTAAGTTCTGGTTGAAGCTTTTTTAACACTATAATTGGGATGCCGTCAGGGCCAGTTGCTTTACTGGAATCAAGGTTCTTGATTAGCTTGGCGACCTCATACACAGATATTTGTATGTTACCTAGCGTGTTCTGTGTTATAGGAGGAAATATGGGGAGTTGATGGTCTTCGTCGCATAGGGTAGAATTAGCTGCAAAGTTCTTTGCAAATAGTTTGGCCTTGTCTGATACTGACGAGATGACCTCTGGTCCATTGATAATGGTTGGGATAGAACGCACACTTCTGTTCAGGATCCTATTTGTTATTTGCCAAAACTGGTGGGAACCAAGCCGCTGATCAGCTACTTTGGATTTAACAGACTGCAAATCTTGTGAAGTAGGCTCTCTTGCATTTTTAAAAAACGACCCTGGTGTCTAACTCTGTCCCGTGGGGAGGCATAGTAAATAGGTACTCTTTTACAGTGGTTGCTGGCGTTCCTGAAAGCAGCTTTAGTCTCAGTGCATCTATTATGTTGGTAGCTATGGAAAAAGTGATTTATGTGCGCGATAGCAGCAGCACATTCTGGGGAGAACCATGGCTGGCTGTTAGGTTTTTGTTGGAATTTTTTAGATGGTATGAATCGGTCTATGCCTACAATTAACCATTCGGTCAGATATAATACTATAGAGGACACATCCTTTTTAAACATGGAATGCAGAGGTAAATCAGATATGAACGTACGGAAGCTATCCCAGTCAGCCATAGAGTATCGGTATACAGTACGGTGGAGGGGTACGTCTGGGGACTTATTACATTTCATTTTTATCTTAACTGATACGACGGAGTGGTCGGAGGATCCTAGAGGAGAAAGAACAGAACATGAACATAGCTCAGGGGAAGTTGAGAGAAAAAGGTCTAGAAGGCTTGCATACTGACCTGTAGTATCGGGCACACGAGTGGGCTCGCGAACAATCTGAGTGAGGTCATAAGCAATGGCAAAATCATAACAGAACCTCCCCTCATCGTCTGTCTTGTTTGAATGGGTCAGCCATTCCACGTAATGGATGTTGAAGTCACCACAGATGTGGATGTTAGCCGAGGGATGTGCAGACAGGATGTGGTCTATTTTCTCAGATATACTCTTAAAGATAGTAACTCTGCTGTTATGGGGCCGATAGAGGGCAAATATAAATGCAGTGGTGTTAGTAAGTGCAACCCGGAAGCACATATAGGGTAAATTAGGATCTTCTCTAGAGATATCCCTGCCACACAGGAAGCCATCTTCAATGTAGGCACATATTCCATGCCCATGGCGGTCTTGGGGGTCAGATTTAGCTGTTAAGTTAGAGTATCCGTTAATTATGAACTCATCTAGGGAAGTGGTCGGCCCTATATATATATATATATATATATATATATATATATATATATATATATATATATATATATATAATCCCATTATTTATTTCACTTACCTTAATGTTGTAAATAAAATTGGACATAAATTCAGTATTATGTTAAAAAAAACATTTTTTTCTTGATAATTTTTTTTCTCAGTAACATAATTATTTGAACAACAAAAAAAATATAATTCCAAAAAATAATTATTTTTAAAAAAGCTTTAAATGATATTAAATTCAAATATTACGCGATATCAAAAAGTATATATTCATATATTTTGATATATGACTCTTGAGATAATAAAAATTGCAAATCCCAAATCGACCTAAAAAAATTTGTGTTGATTTTATTATTTAAATTGATAGAGGGTGATCTGTGTTTTTTACGCCTTTTTCAAAAAAGTACGGAGACTTGTAAGCAACATTATCTTTAGATACATAAGTGTCAACAGATGACGTAAAAAGTAATTTTGTTGTATTATTTCACGTCTGTGTAGTTCGTTATAAAAATCTATTTGCTTTATAAAAGGTAAGTCCTGTATTGCATTTTATCCAAAGCAAACTAAAAATGTTACTTCCATTAACAATTATAACGCGAATGCCCATCCATAGAAATTGACACAAATACACAAAATGATGACGTTGCTATTAATGTGTACAACGCTGACGTTTTACACAACGTCGTGGAGATACATAGAGAACTTCATTCTACAACGGGCACAAACATCATAGAGATTTTCCTTTATCTTCGTTATTTAATATTCTTGCTAACCTACACACACACACACACACACACACACACACACACACACACACACACAACAATATCATATTCCAAAAAATTACGTAAATTGATCACGTATTTTGTTTTTAAACTAAGAAAATAAAAACTAACAAGTTTTAAAGATTTTAATACTAAACCGTATTCAGTACGAGTCAGATATTTTGGTTTCGATACTTCGAATTGAATTGTCTCCCCTATTTATTTCATGACCGATGAATCCCCCCCCCCCAAAAAAAACACCACGACTAGCTTAGTCTTAAAATGTGTTTTTCTTGGTAAAAAAACAAAACAAAAACAAACAAAAAAACTACTTGATCAATTTACGTGACTTTTGGAATATGTCATCTTTGTTCTGCGACGAGTACGTACATTGTAAAGATGTTTCGTTTTTAGGACCCCCAGCGTAGTATAAACAACCCCCCCCCCAACCACCCTATGTTAAGAACGGCTTTCGGATTAAACACCCCCTCCCTCAACCTCCCCATGTTAAGAACGGCTTTCGAGGTTGGGCGGGTATTCCAAAAGCAGTTCTTAACATGGGGAGGTTAGATTGGGGTGTTTATAATACGCTCCTGAGGCACGTCGTAAAAATTTAACGATGTTTCTGTTTTTTATTAATAAGTGTAATTCTAAATAAGCACCAGAAATCAATTAATCTCGTTCGCATCAAGCGGAAGTGAAGTGGAAACACTAATCGTAAAGATAACCTTTACACACACACACACACACGCACACACACACACACACACACACACACACACACATATAAATAAATAAAAAGACTAACATTCCATTAACTCTGTCCCCTCCTTCT
>NC_136525.1:54700857-54723357 GCF_053919585.1 Euprymna scolopes | reverse complement strand
TTGCTATTTTGGCTTCTCGTGTGTTGATTGGGCTTTTTCGTATAAAAAGCGAAACTAATTCAAAGCTAACAGCATTCTCGGCATCACACCGGGGAAACGTCCAGAAGCAATCAGCTTTGATCAATGTGGGGACAAAGTCCTCTCATATCAGACAATTGCTAATCAATCTGGAAAATGGGGAGCTGGTTTCCCCCTCCCCAACATCTGTTGGGAAAAATTTGGGTAAACAAACCCAAGTTAACTGCGTGACTTCTATTTGACCTCAATAATTAGGTCAAGTAGAAGCAGCAGAGTTAAATTTTATTGCTGCCACCTGTCAATAGTTAAATAAATAAATTCAATGTCTCTGTGGCCCAGTGGTTAACGGCGTACGTCTTTTTTTCACACTTTCATTTCCAACTTTGTCTCAAGGGTTCGGGTTCGATCCTCATACTCACCTACCAAAACTTTTTTTTATTTTAGTTTAGTTTGATTTACCCACAACCACACACACCTCAAAACACCCGGGCATCGCCGGGTACCCCCCCCCCTCGCTAGTCTATATATATAAAAGCGAAAATGTGTGAATGTATTTTTGTGTGTTTGTATGTCTCGCAAAAACTTTCCACACAGGTCACTCATTTTCGCCAGATCGGTATCATTTTAAACTTCCAACCTTCACGTGACAAATATCGAAAAATTGGCCAAAAACGTTAATTTTTTCACCCTGAAATCAGCAGTTTTCTAGGGGGGGGTGTCAGCAAAAGCCATCCTCTCATAAAGAGATCGGTTCTACGCATGCGCAAATGACGTCGTAACCTGATTTAGTTTAAAGATTTTAAAAAGTGCCCTAATTTCGTCGGCGTTGTCTTAGGTCAGTTGCATGCGTCACTTGATTTAGTTTAAATATTTGAAGAACTGAGACAATTTCATGTGTGTCGTGTTAGCTCAGTTGGTTAGAGCGTTGGGTCATTATTTTGAGCATATTTTATTGGTTTGGGAAATAATTCGCCCAGTGAACTAATTCGCAAATAAATAAATAAATATAAAAAAAAAAAATAATAATGATAATGTCGTTCATCAAATTCCGTCTGTGTTTGTTTACAATATCACGTCAGCTGATATTTCGGATTGATGATAAATGCCCTGGAAAAGTCACTGCTGATTAATGTTTAGTTTTAAAATAAGCAAATGAAGAAATGATTTACAGCGATTTTAAATGGCTACTCTTCTTTTATCATTGAACTCATTAATAAGAAAAAAATTAAAATAAAATGGTGAGGTACACCCAGGCTTGAACAAGGGATCATTCGATCTGTATTTGGATGCTCTACCACTGAGCTATATCTCCAGATTATAATAAATTTGTTTTTTTAAGAAGAAATGATTTGCTCAAATTTTATTATCTCCCTTGGCCTGTGTAACAGAAAATATTCCCCTGTAAATATACTTTTTTATCTGTAAGAGAGAAAAGCTATTTTTTAAATGAGATTTTTTCGATTTTTGATACCGATCGGATGAATTACTGTACAAAACATATCTAAGAACACTGCCAGACATATAAATTAGCTTTGTGTGAAATTTACAAAAGATAAGCTCAGCAGTTCTGGAATATATGAGGATGCAACTTACACACACACACACGCATACAAATACACACACGTACACATACACACACATACACATATACACACCCACCCATATACACAAACACACACACACAAACACACACATACACAAACACACACACACACACACACACAAAGTGACTTTTATATAATAGTAGAGATAGAAATACAGGGATTAGTGTTGTTAATTTTGTTAATATGTAAATAGAGATTATTAAAGTACTAGCTACACTCGACAAGCTACAACCACTATAAACGATTCCCCACCCCACTCTTTATCTGTACCTAAATCTAAACGCAGGTTCCATGAAAAAAGCTTCTTTCCCAGAACTGCTCACTTGTGGAAGACTGTTCCACTGTCCTGCTTCTCAGTTGAATACAACATGGTAGCCTTCAAATTCAATGTAAACACATACTTAAATCATTCATTGACGTCTATGGCAACACATCAAAGGCCGTAAATGACAAAGTTCTCTCTAATTCTCTCTCCTCTTATCTTGAGCGCATGGTACAATGGGGGAAGAGGTGGCTGATCACTTTTAATGCTTTTTTTTTTTTTTAATTTAATTTTTTTTTTTATTACATTTTCACCCCAAACAAGGCACATTGCCACTTTAATGTAGGGGGCTACTATCAGGGGAAACATCTACTGGGGTACTATGTAGGGATTAGGGCAGCGAGATGTTGGTTCACGTTGCACTTGAACTTATGCATGTCAGTACAGTTGGGGAAGCAGTGACCTGGAATGGAATTCCAAAGTCTAGCAGTTCTGGGGAAGAAACTACTGGAGTAGAAAGATCTTTTACATCTAGGGATCTCTACAGTGTGGGGGTGGGATTTTGTAGCTTGTCGGGTCTGTCGAGGGTGTTCACGTCGTGGGGGCACAAGTGCTTGCAGTTCTTCAGAGCATTCACCATTATAATACTTGTAGAACAGGCAGAGGGATGCAACGTTTCGACGATGGGACAGAGGCTGAAGTTTTGATGCCAGTTTAGGGCCTATCAGATTTGCGACTCTCTTTTGAACCCTGTCAAGGAGCGAGAGACTAGTAGCCGATGCACCGGCCCAAATATGACAGCAATACTCCATACATGGGCGAATAGTGGCCTTATAGAGGTACAGGATACTTTCGGGTGTTAGAAGTTTTCTAGCACGGTAGAGAGAGCCCACCTTCCTCGCAGCGGCCCTGGCAATGCCCTCGATGTAATTGTTCCAGCTCATGTTTCCTGTGAACGTTAGGCCAAGGAGCTTGAAAGACGTACTCTCAGCTAAAGAGTTGTTGGCCATTGCTATAGGTGGTAGAGAAGGTTTCTTGTAATTATTGAATGAAACCAGTTTTGTCTTGGTGGCATTGAACGTTACCATCCATTTTTGTCCCCATTCCACTACTGATTTGAGGTCATCCTCTAGTGTTTCTGCCATTACTTTAGATATATGTTCATTTGTTTTCCTGTCGTGCCTGCTATAGAGTGTGGTGTCATCAGCATATATACCCATCTCAGAGGCAATTTTGTCGGGGAGGTCATTTATGAATATCAGGAACAGCAGAGGACCAAGGATAGATCCCTGGGGCACTCCCGCATTTATATTATATTGTTTAGACGTACGACCGTCGAGGACAACCTGGATTTTTCTCTTATCTAAGAAGGATTTAATTATGTTAAGTATTCTACCAGTGATACCGTAAGATCTAATCTTCCTGAGGAGACCCTCATGCCATACCCTGTCAAAAGCCTTAGATATATCTACAGCTACCGCTCTGCCCTCTCCCGCTTTGTCCAGTGAATGGTATATGCGTTCAGAGCTTACAGTGAGGATGTCTGCCGTGGAACGGGCTTGTCTAAATCCATATTGATGGTCGGTCAGAAGTTTAGCATCTGTAAGGTGCTGGACTAGAGCATGGTTAATTAAGGTCTCAAATATTTTGGCGAAAAGTGGGAGGAGGCTAATAGGGCGATAATTTAATGGGTCAGTTCTTTCGCCAGAATTCTTGAATACTGGTACCACAGAAGCAGTTTTCCAACAGCTCGGAAAGCAAGATTCATTAAGGCATTTGTTGTAGAGTTTGGAGAGAACTGAAGCTACTTCGGCTGAGCACTTTTTTAATAGCACAGCTGGGATGAGGTCGGGTCCACATGCTTTGGAAGTGTCAAGGTTTTTTATGATAGCATGCACCTGAGCAGGGGTGATTTCCAGATCGTCTAGCGTGGCGTCTGTCCGCATAGGAAAGTCAGGTAGGGGGTGGTTTAGAGGGTCCAGTGTAGAGTTGGAGGCAAACCGACTGGCAAGCATGTTAGCCTTCTCGGTTGCTGAGCAAAGAACCTCGTGATTGTTGGATAGTGGGGGAATTGTTGATTTCCCATTATTTACTACACTGTTGTAGATTTTCCAGAAGTCACGAGTTCCTAATTTTTGTGCTTCGATGCGTTTTTTTTTTTTTGCATCCAAAACCAAGCTTTTATCTTTACATCATCAACGCTCTGATCCCCATCTGGCATCAATTGAAATGGATGGCTCTCGTCTTGGAGAGGTTCCATGTTTTGACAAGCTTCTGGGTTTGACATTTGCTCCTGATCTGAAATGGAACACGTACATCAAATCTGTTGCCAGGGACGCTGGGAAATGGTGGGATCCTTCTACCGCTCCAGAAGATATCTCACTACTGATGCAATTCTCTATCTGTATAAAAGCCAAGTACGTCCAAGGATGGAGTACTGCTGCCACATCTGGGCAGGAGCTGTTAAAACAACCTATCCTGCCTTGACAGAGTAAAAATAGACTTCATGGTTTGGTGGGGAATGCTCTTTTCTCTTCCCTGCAGCCTCTCTCCCACTGTCTTTGTTTTATCGTTATTTCCATGGCAAGTGTGCATCTGAGCTCCAATCTCTCATCTCCCCTCACCAATCTTTCACGATAAACACCCGTCTGGCTGAAACTACTGTCAATAATTTTCCCCAGTCTTTATCTGTGTCTAAATCCAAACAGAGCTTCTTTCTCAGAAGTGCATGATTGTGGAACTCTCTTCCGTTCGCCTGTTTCCCACCTGACTACAACTTGGACGTCTTCAAGTCCAACATAAACAAACTCCTGACAAACCGCCCTCTTAAGTAAGACACTTCATCAAATCTCCAATACTAATGATTACTACAATACTATCTCATTGATTACTGTACACGCAATAACCCTTATTCCTGAGTGGCCTTCGGGCCTTGATAAGTGGTGAATCCCAAGTAAGAAGAACTACAAACCCTTGTACTCTCTTGACGTAAATACCCCCAGCAAACCTGACAAGCAGCAGAATTCCACCCCTACACTGTAGAGATCCCTAGATGCAATGTGAGATATTATCTCACCTCGGTTTTGCCCTTGGCAGGATGAAAAAAATTACAACAGGCTCACCTTTAAACTTCAACGTAAATTTTATTAAAGTAGAAAAATCCAAATTGCAAAAGATGTGCCATCTTTAGCTTCCTGCCGAAATAGAGCTGGTAACACCCGTAAGGGTAGTAGTCCATGGTTTATCTTTACATCTGCAGGATCAAAGACTACCCGCTGTTCAAGTCGGAGAGACATTATATAAGTAACTAGCTTGGATGCCCAGCATTGCTTGAGTGTTTGGAGGTGTGTGTTTGGAAAAAAAAAAAAAAAAAAAGTGGTAATAGGCAAGATTTGGAAAGACATACAAACATACGACCATGTAATCCCTACAGCCACCTACCTTGAAAATGCTGCTGTGAAACCTGACATAGTTATATGGAATAAGTCAGAGAGAGTTGCACCCTTGATTGAAGTGAGTGTTCCTAATGATGGCGGTCTTAACAGAGCTGAAAGAGAGAAACAGACCAAATACCAAGGTCTCATGTATGATATGAAAAGAAACTGGAACCTAAAGGGGGATATCGATCATACCAGTTATCATAGGTGCCACAGGACTTATGAAGAAGAACCTGAAGTCCTACCTAACTAATATTCCTGGTGAACCAAGTGCAAAAGAGATTCAGACAATTGCACTTAAGGGAACAGCGAGGATACTAAAAAGAGCTCTCGGTTGGTTTCAATAAAAAAGCGGGGCAATGTTGGCAGCTGGTTTGGCTGCCCCATACCAGGCATTACAATCTTCAAAGGAAGAAAAAAAAACAAAAAAAAAACATACATACATTTAAACAGACTCCAGATGCAAAATTCAAGACTCCACGCTGTTCGAAGAATAGTGCAACAAGTCGATGAGTTAAGTGATGCCTTCCAAGGATAAATGCTGTGAGTCCGGTAGTCATCATGGAGTTCACTGTGAATAACCGTCTGGATGGCGGACAAAGGGCAGGTCAAAATATAGACCTTAAATTTGTTTCGGAGCGACATTACACCGTGCTAGAAAACTACTTACGCCTGAAAGTATCCTGTACCTCTATAAGGCCACCATTCGCTCATGTATGGAGTATTGTTGTCACATCTGGGCTGGTGTATCTGTTGCTTGTCTCTCGCTCCTGGACAGGGTTCAAAAGAGAGTCGCCAACCTGATAGGTCCTGAACTGTCATCTAGGCTTCAGCCTCTGTCCCATCGACGAGATGTTTCATCCCTCTGCCTGTTCTACAAATACTTTAATGGTGAATGCTTTGACGAACTGCAAACACTTGTACCTCCTCAACGTAACTACCCCCGACAAACCCGACAAGCTAGTAAGTCTCATCCCTTTACAGTAGAGATCCCTAAGTGCAAGAAAGCCTTTTACTCCAATAGTTTCTTCCCCAGAACTGCAGGTCTTTGGAACTCCCTTCTGGGATTCTGCTTTCCCAACTGTACTGATATGCAGAAGTTCAAGTGTAATGTGAACAAACATCTTTCTACTCATCTCCCTTCATAATGCTCCTGCAAATTAAGTCCCTGGTAGTAGCCCCCTGCTTTAAAGTGGCACGGTGCCTTGTTTGAGGGTGAAAATTGAATAAAAAAAAAAAAAAAAAAAAAGGATGGCGGACAAAGGGCAGGTCAAAATGTAGACCTTAAATTTGTCTCGGAGCGACATTGCACAAGTAATGAAGAAGCCAATCAATCGTAGAGCACAACAGTGCGTGAAGAATACAATATTTTGACCAACGTGATGTCATTGGTGTTGTTTGCACATGATAATAACATTTCACCCCACGTTAGGGCATTAATACGTCTCGATGAGACAAAGGAGTTTTGAGGCTACATGCCTAAAGTGACCATCCATTTTTGTCCCCATTCCACTACAAATTGGAAGTCATCCTCTAGTGATTCTGCCAATTCCTTAGAAATGTTAATTTATTTTTATTTCGGACTATTATTCTCATCTTTATTAGTTGTTGTTTTTTTTATTTTTTTTTATCTTTTATTGTTTTGTTTATTCACAACGTTTCGGCCAGCTATTCCTCTTGCCTTCGTCCAAGATCAAAAAAAAAACAAAACAAAAAAAACAACTAATAAAGATGAGAATAATAGTCCGAAATAAAAATAAATTAATATATAATGCTCATCTCAAAAAGAAAAAAAAAAAATATGAATTCCAATTAAGGAATAATATATATATATATATATATATATATATATATATATATATATATATATATATATATAACGCGGATTCCATGAACAAAGCTTCTTTCTTAGAACTGCACGCCTGTGGAACTCTGTTCCGTCTGCCTGCTTCCCTCCGGACTACAACTTGGATGTCTTCAAGTCTAATGTTAACAAATTCCTAATAAACCGCCCCCTTAAGTAAACACTCCATCAAATCTCCACACTAACGTAATGTACTTGCAATAACCCTTATCCCTGAGTGGCTTCCGGGCCTTGATAAGTGGTGATCACTGTGTAAAAAAAAAAAAAGCATATATATATATATATATATATATATATATATATATATATATATATATATATATATCCTTAGATATGTGTTCATTTGTTTTCCACTCATGCCTGTTATAGAGGGTGGTGTCATCGGCAAATATACCCATCTCCGAAACAATTTCATCAGGGAGGTCATTTATGAATATCAGGAACAATAAAGGGCAAAAATGTAGCAAAATATAATTTTAGTTTGCACGCACTTTTAGAAAAGGAAGAGTTATCGATCCTTGTTCTTTGGCTGACAAGAGACATCAGTCGGCGGTTCTTGAAATACATACATTCGCCTCATGTTACTGACATGCAGAAGTGCCTAAAATGAATATGACCTTTGTATATAAAAAAATTGATTTCTTATTAAGAACTTAATCTAATTCAAAAAGAAAAAATGTTCAGAAAAAAAAAAAAAAATTGGTGCTTGTCCAGATTGGCACTTTTAACGATAAATAAAAAAAATGAAGAAAAGCTTTTAAATTGTTCCTGCTTGTCACGAAAAGGAAGATTTTATATTACAAAAATCACAAAAATAGATCAAGTATTTTTTTTTTTTTACTGAAAACAAATTTGCGTTTTTTTTTTCTTTTTATTGATACGTGACAAACAAGGACATGCTTTTTAGAAAACATAACAAGGGGAGTTAATCAGTGATTATTTTGACAGTTTCCACATGCACTAAGGTTATCTGTCCTTGTCCACCAATTGAACGCCTTTTCCACTCTCATTCGAAACAGAATAAAATTTGAATTTTTTGAAAAAAAAAAAAAAAAAAACTATTTGATCAAATTACGTGATTTTTGGAATTTTTCATCTTCGTCACTGCATCATACAGATATTTCTGTATTTTCTTTAATTTTAAATGCCGCCATGAATGCCAATCTGAATAAGCTCCAAGAAATCTTTATGATTTACATGCCCCCCCCCCTCACAGAACGAAGATGTAATGTTCGCCCAAAACGACGTAAATTGATCAAGCAGTTTCTTTTAACTAAGAAAATCAAATTGTATAAGTAAGCAAAAAGAGACTGTCTCGCGTTGCCTCACTATATTAAGACACACGCACACACACACACACACACACAATAATTCAAACTTGCGACTACCGATTTAACATTAATCGCTTTAAATCGTTTAAATATGATTTCCTTTATAAACATAAAACTGCTTGACAAATTTACGTGATTTTTGGAACATGACATTTTCGTTCCGTGACAGATAAGGAGATTATAAAGATGTTTCTATAGTTTTTTTTTATTTGTTTGTTTTTTGTCTAATTACATTGAATTTTTAATAAATAATCTTTTTTTTAAGAAACTGCTTCATGACAGTCGGCGTGAGAAATATGAGTTGAATATAGCACGATTGGTCATCCGTAGATTTTGACAAGATTTCTTTTTTTTTTTTTTTTTGCTGACTTTTATGTTCTCGATGTAAATTTCCTGGATAAAAATACTGTCACTTGGGAGCGGATATCTTTGTCATCGTTTCGCTTTAGGTACGTTGTTTTGTTCGATTAGATTTGTTTTTTTTTTTTATTAGATAATTATTTAAATAATATATACATATATTAATTGTGTATAGATATATTATTGTATATCTTTCGAAACTGGAGGGGAAACATTTTTTTTTTTTTTTTTGCAAAGAATTTTTTATTTCTAAAGTCTAAATTGTCGATTTATCTAACACGAAAACAAAAACAAAAAATAAATGAAATATTGGCTCAAAAAATGAATATTAAAAATTAAAAATATAATATATATCGGTTTCCATATTGTCGTGTAATAAATATTATTGTATTCATTTATTTTTTTAGTTGTAATGTGTTTTTTTTTAAATAAGTATAAAAAGAAATGTTTATATAACCGAGAATTCGCTGTTGAATAAGGATATGGAAGCATCGAAAAGTTAAAGCACCTGCTATATATATCAATATATATATATATATATATATATATTGATATATATATATATATTGATGATGATGAAAAATAAAATTCCCATTATTTATTAGGGTGCACTTTATTGATCCGCGCTATATATATATTTATTTAAATGGTATTTTCAAGTTTTATCACATCTTATTTTTTTTTTGTTTTTTTTTAATTATTATTAAATTGTAAGGTTAAAGTAGAGAATCAGTACAAAACACCCCCTCCCCATGTTAAGAATGGCTTTCTAAATAATAACGCTATTATTCCAGCGCGGATCAATAAGTGCACTGCAGCCACTGCACTAGTACCTCTGTTTTTATTAAATTCTACAGTTAAAGTACACAATAGGTACAAAACACATTCCCCTCCCCATGTTAAGAATGGCTTTCTAAATGATAACGTTATTATTTCAGCACGGATCAATAACTGCACCTTTTATTAGATAATCAAATGTGCAAACTATATATATATATATATATATATAATTTCTTTTTTACTGATTTTATAGAATTTTCAAAATAGCCGACAAAATTGAAAGTAAAATTATTAGTTTGCATAAATTTGAAAAAAAAAAAAAAAATGAAAATTGGGTGCTTCTGCAGTTTAAGGACCATGCTATTCTTTTAGATAGGATATCAATTAAAATTCTATTTTTATGGTGTATACACACACACACTTGTATTTTTTACGACCTGCCCCAACGTAGTATAAACACCCCCAATTTCCCATGTTAAGATCGGGTTTCGAAATAATCTCCTCTCATCCTCGATGTTAGCAATGGCTTTCGAGGTTGAGGGGGTGTTTATTCTGAAAGCCGTTCTTAACATGTGAGGTTGAAGGTGTTAATACTAAAAAAAATACCTTTTTATTTATTTATTTACTAGATTGTTAGGTGAAGGTGCAGAATACTTACAAAAAACCCTTTCCCTCCTATGCTAAGAATGGATTTCTAAATAATAACGTCTATTAAGTGAAGTGGCACTTTCACTTAAGTGCTTGTTAAGGTACAGTCCACAGATATTTTTTTTTACATGCCGTTTTAAACAAAAACAATGTTACGTACTTAATTGTAATGTTGAAAATAGTAATATATCCAAAAATTACGAAAAATCACCGAGTAGGAAATTGTTTATAGTTTATAGTAACTTTTACGGAAAATTGGGTAAAATCGCATTTTTCTTAGACGTTACAAAGTAGACAGTGGGAGTCTACATGCAGGGGACATAATTCGGAAACGAATATTTTAGATTATTTGTTTTGTGCCATGGCTGCAATATTTGTTGTCTATAGAGATTTTTTTTTTTTTTTTTTTACTAAAAACACAGTAGCAGTTCTAATCGATGGATTTTCATAATTGTGGGATATATTACTATGACGGACGTACAGGAGTAGGAGTGCTAACCCCTCTAACAAAATATGCATCGGCTCCGATGTTGTACGCAGTTCGACTTAGGGAGCGCCTAGTTTTTCTTATGGCTTTATTTATTTTTTTTGTATGGATATTTTTTATTTTGGCTTGAACTTTGCGAATCATTTTGCTATTATATGATTTTTCGAAATACATATCGGGAACAGTAGGACATGAGGCCATTTATAGAGAGGCTTATAACATGAAAAGTGAAAAAATATTAGGTAAATTTTGAAACATTTTTAGAGCATGTGCATGAAAAATATGGTAATTAAAAAAAAAAAAATCCCCTGGGGGGGGGGGGGACATGTTTTGAACAATTGAAATTTTTATTTTTTTAATAAAAAATAATTATTAAAACCAAAACAGTAGTGTTCTCGTCGAGTAGTTTTTATTTTATTCAAGATAATAAAAGGTACTCATGATGCAGTGATGCAGTGCACTATACATAATATATTCAAATTTAAAACAAAAAAAAATATACTGTTTTTTAGAAATTTACCTGTAAAGTCCGAAGTTTAAAACCTTTTTAAAAAAAAAACACTTTTTTTTAATGAAATCTTGGTCCTTGCTCCTTTAATTGAAAAAAAATTAGGGCTTGAATTGCATTTTTCGAGGAGTTATAAGCTTGGAAAGATGGGGTGGAATTATTCGCTATTTCTGACACTACACATGCACTTATATTGAGCCGTGCTGAAATAATGACATTATTATTTAGAAAGCCATTCTTAACGTGGGTATGGGAGGGTGTTGTGTACCTATTCTGTACTTTCACCTAACAATTTAATAAAAACAGGTATCGTAAAACTCTAAACTTGAATGCATTATTTAAAAATAGCGCGGATCATCAGTAAGTGCAAGTGCACTCACTAGCACCAAATAACATTCGATCGACGAAAGCTTTTTGTTTATTTTTGATTATCGCCACAAGTGCTAATCTGGACTTGCACCGGTTTTCCTGTTAATAATTACCTATAACTATAATCTCCGCCCCCCCCATATCCATCCATCCATCAAAAAAAAAAAAAAAATAACACCAAACAAAAAGCAAAAAAAAAAAAAAAAAAAATCATAATAACAAAATAATTCGCAAAGTTCAAGCCAAAATAAATAAACAAAAAAAGAAAACTAGGCCAAACACGCAAAAATTCTTTCCTTGTAAAAATAATAATTGCTCCCTAAGTCGAACTGCGTACAACATCGGAGCCGATACGTATTTCGCTAGAGGGGTAGGTAGCACTCATGTACGTCAGCCGTCGACTTTATCTCAAGAAGCACCACATTGAAACAAAAAAAGATCCTAGTGTTTAACTCTGTCCTCGTGGGTAGACAAATTGTGTTTGTATTACTATACACGTAGATTCAAAAAAGTTGTCAACAAATATATAACAAATAAATGTTATCAAAGTCAAGATAAGTTACTTTTCTACCTAACTGGATACGTTTTTTTTAGTGTTTTTATTCAATGTAACATGTTTATTCAGCTAAAAGAAACATACAGTGTTTTACCGATGTATTGGAAAATTAAATATGGCGCCGACCTCTCTGTTGAATACGATAAGTTTGGGAAAATGAGTTAAAGATAAAAACTATACAAAATACTGTTAGAAACTCGCTCAATATTTTACCGTGACATAGACTGACATATATTCGGTGGGTTTCTAACAGTATTTTGTATGATTTCTTATTTTTAAGTCATTTTCCAAGACTTAACGTGTTCATCAGAGAGTCGGGAGACGCCATTTTAAATTTTCCAATACATCGGTAAACACTGTTTTTCGAGCGGAATAAACATGTTACATTAAATAGAAACACTAAAAAATTATCCAGTTAGGTAGAAAAGTAACTTATCTTGCTTTTGATGACATTTATTTGTTATATATTTGTTTTTTGACAACTTTTTGGAATCTACGTGTAAACCAACTTTGCCTACCCACCCACGAGGACAGAGGACAGGATCTATTTATTTATTTATTTATTTTTAGTAATTTGGAACATAAGTGCAGATGCACCAAAGATGAAATAAATGCTATTCGGTGCTTATGTATTTTTAGGTACCGTGCCGAAATAATAACGTTATTATTTCGAAAGCCATTCTTAACATGAGGAGGGTGTTTTCTAACTATTACGTGCTTCCACCTAACAATTTAGAGTACTCTGCACTCTACTTATTGGTCCGTGCTGAAATAATAACGCTATTATTTAAAAAGCCATTCTTAACGTGGGGAGGGTGTTTTGTACCTATTCTGTACATTTTACAATTACAATTTACAATTGAATAAAAAACATATCATAAAACTTTAATTAAACTTGGAAATACGATTTAAAAAAATAGCGCGGATCAGTAAGCGCATTAGCACCCAATTTAATAATAATAATAATAATAATAATAATAATAATATCGTGAAACTTGAATTTAACCTGAAAAAAAAAACTATATAAAAATAGCGTGGTACCAAAATACATAAGCACCCGCTATTCATATAATATTTACGTAAATAACAAGCGTATATTTAGTGTTTTTTGTATTTAGTGTCTGTAAAAAAAAAAATAAAAAAAAATTAAAAAATGGCATATGGCAATTAAGCTACACATAATATTCTGTGTAGCTTAATTGCCATATATATTTTTATAACTTACTACCTAGCTCTACCTATGTATTGAGCACTGTTGAAGTAAATACTGAAAATGTACGCATAAAATTATATCTTTATATATTAATTCATGTGATTAAATGAAGTAGTCATATATATATATATATATATATATATATATATATATATATATATATATATACAATCATGTTGTTTGTCTTTGTTTACATCTACTTAAGCTGATATTTGTACTTGATAATGAATGCCCTGGAAAAGTCTCTTTCGATTAATGTATAGCAATTTAAAAAAAAAAAAACAGCAAGTTCATTTGCATATTTTAAACTGGTGCACATTAATCAGAAGGGACTTTTCCAGGGCATTCACCGTCACATACTAATATTAATGTTAACAAGGACAGACAGAACTTGCATTTTAACCATAAGTTCTAGAGAAATATAAATATGGCAATCAGTCTATACAGAATATTCCATGTTTCATTCTTGTGAGAATTCGCCAGGCTATTATTTATGAGGGATCCCTTACATGCAGACCTATCAAGACGTACGAAGATCGACAGGTACGATGGGGCTTAAGTATGTAGAGATAAGGGTTTGTATTACTGTACACATAGATTCGAAAAAGTTGTCAAAAAAAAAAAATATATAACAAATGTTATCAAAGGCGAGATAAGTTACTTTTCTACCTAACTGGATAATTTTTTAGTGTTTTTATTCAATGTAACATGTTTACAGCTCGAAAAACGTACATTGTTTACCGATGTATTGGAAAATTCAAAATGGCGCCCGACTCTCTCTTTAACACAGTAAGTTTGGGAAAATGAGTTAAAAATAAAAACTATACAAAATACTGTTAGAAACTCGCTCATATTTTACCATGACATATGCGAGCATATATTCGGTGGGTTTCTAACAGTATTTTGTATAGTTTCTTATTTTTAACTCATTTTCTAAGATTTACCGTGTTCATCAGAGAGTCGGGCACCATTTTAAATTTTCCAATAGATCGGTATGTTTTTCGAGCACAATAAACATGTTACATTAAATAAAAACATTAAAAAGTATCCAATTAGGTAGAAAAGTAACTTCTCCTGCCTTTGATAACATTTATTTGTTACTAGCGGGGGTACCCGGCGTTGCCCGAGTGTTTGTTTCCGGGACGGGGGGGGGGAGTTTTAAAAAATGTTATGGTAGGTAAGTAGGAAGGATCAAACCCGGAGTCATGAGTAAAAGTAGGAAAATAAAGTGTAAAAAAAAACAAAAAAAAAAAAAACATCTGCAACGTTAACAGTTCGGCCACCAAGAAAAGTCCATTCCAGTTGTTTAGGAAAAAAAAAAAAAAAAAAAAAAACGACTACGGTAGGTCGGCGCGAACGTGAAAATATAATGTGAATTGTCCATCACGCTAACCACTACGCCACAGAGCACTGCAGCTTAGTTTAGTGATTTTAAATAACTTCACATGAAAGAACTACGAAGCCAAACCGGTGTTCTCTTCTCAACTGTTCCTTGTGAACGATCCCCAAACGGTGTTAAGTGGTGGCAGGGGGAGGAGGAATTTATTAGAGAGAAAATATTTTACCACTTCCATTGATCTTAACCGATTTTGGCCGTGACTTCTCAGCAGAAAAAGTATAGAAATCTAAGATTATCGAGGAATTTGAGAAATAATAAGCCTATAACACACCTCAGATATTGTTCTGCCGTTTGTGCATATTATATTTGCATGAAATATCTTGATTTTTAATCCTATTAAGGTTAAAATCCGACGGGAAAAAATGAGTTCATTTTATTTATATATATATATATATATATATATATATATATATAAAGAGAAGATATATTTGTTTTTTGACAACTTTATCGAACCTATGTGTCTAGTAATACAAACCTGGAGATAATTATGGAAAAGACAAAGCAATACTCTTGCTGATAGTTGTGCTTGACGATGGAAAGTCCCTTCTGATTAATGTTCACCAATTTTCAAATATTCTGTTATTCTAAAAAAAAAAAAATAAAGAAATAAAAAAAGGCCAAGTTCATTTGCATATTTTAAAGCTGATAAATATTAAATCAGAAGGGACTTTTTCCGTCAAATACAAATAGCAACTAACATAAAAGGTGCTTCTACACTATTGGAATGAAATTTCGGAAATCGTAAAACTGAATTTCACATGAAAACAATGTTATCTACGTATTCCTCGTATTTTAAAGATGATTATATCCAAAAATTACGGAAATCGATAGAGCAGAAAATTATTTATTAAAGAAAATAAAAAATAGAATTTGATGAAAACGATCATATAAGACACAGGAGAGTTCAAAAGGGAGATAATTTTCCATTTTGATTAAAACAAGATGGCCGCAATTTTTCACCTGCTAACACGAATAAAGTTTTTTTTTTTTTTTTTTTTTTTTTAATAATAATTCAGTAATATTCGGGTAATTTTGATTGCATATTTTGGAAGCTAACTCTGTAACTTATTAGAATTGACAAAGAAAATCAGTTGAAAACATTTTTTATCTGAAAACTCCATTTATCGACTCCAAAATTTCGTTCTGATAGTGTAGAAGCACCTTGAAGCCGCATGACTCACAAGTTACGGGTTGAGCAGACACAGTCATACGTAGATTGGCTTGATTTGATGATCTTGTTTTTATGTAAGCGTTGATGTCTACAGTCTATTTTCTAGTGTTGGGGCGATTAATCGGAATCGGGAATCAGAAAAATCAGAAGATCTGAGGTTATCAGAATCAGAAAAATTGATGCCTATTTTCCGATGCCAAAACGATTCTTTTAATTGTTTTTTTTTTTTTTTTTAATTGATTTTGTTTAAAGCAAAATCTTCCATGCCTGGTAATAATGATAAAATAATAAATATTTATTGATTTTAAATTTTTTTTTTTTTTTTTTTACATAAGCATCACCACATTATCAAGGCCAAGAGGCCACTCAAGGATAAGGGTTAAAGAGCGTACAGTAGAAATTGGACATTATAGTAATCATTAGTAATGAAAATTTGGTAAAGTTGATAACTTATATGGAACGGCTCATCAAGAACTTATTTACGTTAGACTTGAAGACAACCATATTGTAGTCAGCCGGAAAGCAGGAAAACGGAAGACAATTCCACAGGCGTGCAGTTCTAAGAAAAAAGCTTTGTTCATGGAATCTACGTTTAGGTTTAGGCACAGATAAAGAGTGGGGGAAATTATTGATAGTGTTTACAGCTAGACGAGTGTTTCTTGTGAAAGTTTGGCGAGGGGGGACCATAGATTGAAGCTCATTCGAACACTTTCCATGAAAATAACGATACATCAGAGACAAACTCGCAACATCTCTTCTGTGAGATAAAGGTTGTAAGGAAGAGAAAAGGAAATCTCCTACGAGGCTACGAAGTCTATTTTGAACTCTATCAAGGCAGGACAAGTCCTTTCTAGCAGCTCCTGCCCAGTAAAGCTAAAAATCGATAAATCATTCCCACCCCCACAAATGTATTTTGATGTTTAAGAAAATATCTGCATATTTAACGTGTTTTTTTTTACGAAAATCGGGGGGGGGGATAACAATCTTATAATTAAATAATTAAAGACTTATAAAGAATCGGAATCGGTAATTGTATCGAAATTGGGGGAAAATATTGAAATCGTCCCATCTTTAATATTTTCCATTTCTATCCGAGGCAACGTTTTCAAAAGTTTTTGTCTCCATACCAGCAGATTTAAGATTATCTTTTGGTTTTCACACTCCGACTACTTTCTTTCAATCAACTGTGACTTTCTTTGCAAGTCGTCTTTCATCCACGCGGAAAATAATGTTAACGTGCCCAACAAAATTGGGATTTCATTAGAGATGCCTCAATGCTTAACGTGTCACACCCCTTCAATAAATCGGAACTAGAAACCCTATCCATCCATGTTAAACCACACGTACTGCGAAGGCAACGTTTATGAAAAGTTTCCAATTAAACAATGTGCCTTCGATATGGGATCTATGCTTCCAGGCCATACAACAATATCAAAATAATCATGGCATGATAAAACAGAAATTTTAGTTTTAAGAGCCAACTGTCTTTCATTCCATAACCTAGATCAGTGGTTCCCAACCTTTTTTACATGGCGGTACACGAATGAACTCTAAATTTTTGCAGCATTAAATAATAAAAAATAAAATGATAGAAATAATCTATGTATTAATATGATAGCGTGTGTGTTATTTTGTGTGTCACCCTTATATCTTTCTTCTTCTGAGTGATTGTTATAAACACTTGCCAAGGAAATAACAATAAAACAAAGACAGGCTCGCAACGTCTCTCCTGTGGGAAAGAGGTTGCAGGGAAGAGAAAAGGGCATCCCCCACTAAGCTACAAAGTCTATTTTGTACTCTGTCAAGGCAGGATAAGCTTCTAGCAGCTCCAGATGTGGCAACAGTACTCCATCCTTGTATGTACTTCACCTTGAGTTCACGATCACTGGAAAGACTTGCTAATTTTTCCTCATCACGTAGCTCAAAATCGTAAAGATTGATAATCGATAAATCTAGGAAAGGATTGTGAATCCAATAAATCCTTCAAAGCTGATTGAGAGAAAATTTTCCACCTCCTAAAACAACTTGTAACTTTCACCTATAATCATCCCGTGGCCCGCTGGTTGGGAACCAGTGCTCTTGATCGTAGTTTGCCGAAGGCGTCTCGTGTTTTATCTCATCATCGAGCGATGCTGATGCATTACTTTGCTTCCGAGATGAGGAAAAAAATTTAACATATTTCAAAAGGTGTCCATCAATCAAAGTATTGCGGAGAAGTTTCCTCATAGGCGGACTTTGGAATCTTCACGGCTTCTTGTTGCAAACGTGCAGACTTTGGTTGGAAGATGACTTCTGTCTTTTTTTTTTTTTTTTTTTTGCATTAGGAAACCTATCGACTATTTATTGTGCTCCCTCAAAGGATGTGGCAACAAGCATAGCAGCATCTGAAAAAAGAAAGTCAGAATTAAATCATTGATAATTAAGTTCCTCTACTTATTCTAAATCCATTTTGAACACCTTGCGTCTATTGCAATTATAAGGGAAAAATATGTTTTTATATCTATATATAAAAAAAAAAAATGGGGGGGGGTCAGTTGATTGGTTTCGCTAGAACTGGATCGAGGGATTTATTTTATTTTAAAAAGCAAGATTTAAAAAAAATTTTTTTTTTTTTTTACAAGGTGATCACCACTTATCAAGGCCCGGAAGCCACTCATGGATAAGGGTTATTGCATGTACAGTACGTTAGTGTGGGGAATTAATAAAGATGAACTCAAGAGGGAAAACATTGTGCTTCCTCATTGTATGTGGCAACAAGCATAGAAACATCTGAAAAAAGAAGGTCAAGAATTATCTCGGTCCTTGTCAGCTGTTTTGGCCTTGAACCTTTGAGGATTAAAAGTTCTACTGAATATAAATTCATTTTTTTTTTTTTTTTTACATAGGCATCACCACATTATCAAGGCCAAGAGGCCACTCAAGGATAAGGGTTAAAGAGTGTACAGTGAAATTGGACAATATAGTAATCATTAGTAATGAAAATTTGGTAAATTTGATAACTTATATGGAACGGCTCATCAAGAACTTATTTACGTTAGACTTGAAGACAACCATATTGTAGTCAGCCGGAAAGCAGGAAAACGGAAGACAATTCCACAGGCATGCAGTTCTAAGAAAGAAGCTTTGTTCATGGAATCTACGTTTAGGTTTAGGCACAGATAAAGAGTGGGGGGAATTATTGATAGTGTTTACAGCTAGACGAGTGTTTCTTGTGAAAGTTTGGCGAGGGGGGACCATAGATTGAAGCTCAGTCGAACACTTTCCATGAAAATAATGATACATCAGAGACAAACTCGCAACAGCTCTTCTGTGAGATAGAGGTTGCAAGGAGGAGAAAAGGACATCTTCTACGAGGCTACGAAGTCTATTTTGAACTCTATCAAGGCCGGCCAAGTCCTTTCTAGTAGCTCCTGCCCATATGTGGCAACAGTATTCGATCCTTGGACGTACCTGGCTCTTATATAGATAGAGAATAGCATCAGCAGTGAGATATTTACCGGATCGATAGAAAGATCCCACTATTTTTCCAGCAGCCTTGGCAACAGATTTGATGTACGTGTTCCATTTAAGATCAGGAGTTAAACACCTTTTTTTTTTAACCCATGTTTACTCCTTACAAAGCATATTGCCACTTGGACGTAAGGGGCTACTATTTGGGGCCATGTCTAGGAAAGATTAGCAAGATATTTGTTTACATTACATTTAAACTTCTGCATATCAGTACAGCCAGGGAAGCAGGCAGCAGGAAGGGAATTCCAAAGTCTAGCTGTCCGAGGGAAGAAACTATTAGAATAGAAATCTTTCTGGCATTTAAGGAACATCAACAGCGAAGGGGTCAGATCTTATTGCTAAGCAGGATTGTCGGGGATATGTACATCCAGGAGGGGGTACAAGTGAAACGAGTTCATCAGAACACGTTCCATTAAAATATTTGTAAAATAGGCACAGTGATGCAACATTGCGTCTATTGCAATTATAAGGGTATGTTTTTATATTTAAATTTTTTTAAATGGGAGGCCAGCTGATCAGTTTCCCCTTCACTCTTCTAAAACTGGATCGAGGGATTTATTTTATTTTTAAAAAGCAATATGAGTCAAACAGGGAAAATATAAATTTAAAATAAAGCTAACGGGGGGGGGGACAAAAAAAAACAGGGAAACGCTATTTATCTAAAATAAACCTACGTATGATAAATGTGCACTGATACAATCTAGAGGCTAATCACATTCAAACCTAAGAAACATTCCTTCCGTTTACGAAGGGAAGGTCCCTTCAAATGAATGTGAGGGGTCTCCAAGATCTTCAGGTGAAAAATGAGTCAATGCTGAAGTTCGTAGCAAAGACATGTTTTTAAGTAAACTAGCGAGGGGTACCCGGCGTTGCTCGGGTGTTTGGAGGTGTGTGTGGAAACTCCGGGGTGGGGGTGGGGGTTAAAAAAAGAAAAAGTAAGTATGAGGATCAAACCCGAACCGTTGAGGCAAAGTTGTAAATTAAAGTGTGAAAAAAAACGTGCGACGTTAACCATTGCCCCACCGCCAGATGCTAACGAAAACACGTTTGAATTTATTTAATTACTTGGATTTGGCAGGTACCCGTTTTAATGAGTTAATGAGGTCAAGTTTGACTGCGGGATAGTATTTACGGTGGTAACGCTTCCCAAGATGTTATAGGAAAAAGACTAACCCACATGCGGCGAGCGACAAATGTTGAATATTTATCTTCCCGAAATCGAGCAAATTAAATAGACAGGCGAGCTTCGTTGTTACCTGTGAGATATTACGATTTATATGTGATATAAAAAGTTTTAAAAAGTTGTGAACCGACCGACCGCTTCTCTGAAAAAAGCCTTTTGTAGACATACAGAAAAAGCGAACACACATACATACATACATTTTCGCTTTTATATTTATAGATGATCTGCTATTGAAGCCACAAATGTGTTACTAAGAACGTTGGTAGATAGGTTCCATTTCTGATTCTGCTAGATAGGTGCTGCTGGATTCAACTATCTAAACTTAACGACGTTCGACCCACGTAGTCGGTACTGCAACTACATTTGAATTGATAAATTACATTGTTATGGTGGAGGATAAAACGTCCTTTTAAGAAGATGCCATTAACGATTTTGTAGAGAACACAACACGTATGTTGGAAGCAAAATAGCATTTTTCCCCTGTTGAGCTGATTTGCTTTGGCGAATTTCTCACTACAAGTAAGTTATAGATCTTACTTGATAACAAAAAGTGAAGCAGAGGGAATATGGTGAATAAAAAAAGTGATTTCACGTGAATGGATAGTCTGGTGAAGGGTAAAATATTCAATGACGGTAAAATCCAAAGATGCATCTTAACCCTGTCGGTGGGGCATTAGAATACACTGACTGCCCCCCTTCAGAGGATAAAAGTCCCTCAATGGGGGTCCTGGATATGACCTTAAACTATATCCAATGGTAAGGCCCCAGCTTGTGGGCTTGGGGGAGTGTGGAGCCACCCTTTAATTACCATTGCTCCCAGGTCCACTCTGACCCGGAGTGGTAGTACCTGTTAGGGTCCCAACTATGGGTTAAATAGAAACCGACGTGAAAACAACAAATATATTCTATTAAAAAATTTTTTTCTTCAAAATCTTTGGATTCGGCATTAAATAACCCGAAAAGGGTTGATATGCCGTAAAACAAAAACAACCAAAGATGCATCTACTAATTTTATTTTTTTTAAATTTTTTTCTCAATTCTAATAAGTTACAATGGTAGCTTCCAAATTGATCAGTCGAAATTACCTGAATATTACTGAATTATTAAAAAAACGAAACAACTTTAATCATATCAGGTGAAAAATTTCGGCCATCTTGTTTAAATCGAAACGGAAAATTACCTCCTTTTTTAACTCTCCTGTGTCTTATGATCGTTTTCATGAAATTCTATTCTTTAATTTCTTTAATAAATAATTTTCTACCTCATCGATTTTCGTAATTTTTGGATATAATCATCTTAAAAATACGAGGAATACGTAGATAACATTGTTTTCATGTGAAATTCAATATAACGATTTCCGAAATTTCGTCCCAATAGTGCAGAAGCACCGACTATTTTAATTTATTTAGTAAATTTTTACGACGTGCCCCACGCCCCAGCGTAGTATAAACACCCCCAACCTCCCCATGTTAAGAACGACTTTCGGAATAAACACCGACCCAAACCTCGAAAGCCGTTCTTAACATGGGGAGGTTGGGGTGTTTATACTACGCTGGGGAAGATCGTAAAAAAAAAAAAAAATACCATTTATTTTACTTGTTGGTGCTCCAGTTTATCGACCGTGCTATTTTTTTAAAATGAGATTTTCACGTTCAATTTTTATGGTATTGTTTGTTTATTAAATAAAATACAGATTTTTTTTTAAGACACCCCACCTTCTTATGTTAAGAATTTGTTTATTTATAATAATAACGTTATTATTTCAGCACGGTCCATATTCTGTAGAAGTACCCCTTTTCT